>NC_132850.1:47795987-48100602 GCF_048164855.1 Canis lupus baileyi
TCCATGTTCACTACAGCATTATTCACAAACCAAGGTACAGACACAATCTAAGTGCCTGCTGATGGGTGAATGGATAAAGGTAGCGCACACACACACACACACACACACACTGTTAATATTATTCATCCTTAAAAAAAAGTCTCTTTCAACAACATGGATGAAACTGTTGGGCATTATGCTAAGTAAAACAAGCCAGAGAGAGAAAGACAAATACTGCATGGTATCACTTAGATGTAGAATCTTAAAAAAAAAAGAAAAGAAAAAAGTCAGACTCACAGAAAGAAAGTAGAATGGTTGTTGGCAGAGGCTAGGAAGTGGGAAAATAGGGAGCAACTGATAAAAGGGCACAACCTTCCAGTTACAAAGATTAATCAGGTCTGAAGATCTAATACATAATATGGTGACCGTAGTTGATAATATTGTATTGGACAGAAGAAATTTGCTAAGAGAGTAAAACTTAAGTGTTCTCACCAAAAAGAAAAAAAAAAATTTAAAGATAAATATATGAGGTAGTGTATTTGTTAATTCGACAATGGGTATTCTTTCATGAGATATACACACATCAAATCATCTTTAGAATATTATAAGTTTATCTGTCAGTTATACCTCAATAAATCGGAGGGGGAGGGGGAAGTATTACAAAATCATACAAAAAAAAAAGAAGATTAATGAAGGAAGGGGGACAGATAGTCAGTGGTGATTAGTGAGGCTTGATGAAGAGGTCATCTTGATCTGGATCTCAAAAGAAAAATGCAATTTCTCCAAGCTGAGTTGGAAGGTGGAAGGATGCTGATACTTTCTTTCAGACAAAACCACACCTGCCCATGTGGGGCCAACAGCTGCCATAACATGGTCCCACAGCACACTCAGTGCCTTCCACACAGGACTCAGGAGAGCGGTTGAATCGCTGTAGTAAAATTCAATGAAGTAACAGAATTAACTTTAAAATCAGTATAATAAAGATAGTAAAAAAAATTAATAAAGACAATCATATTGCCAAACTCAAGGAAAAACAGAAATCAACAGCCATGATTCTAAAACCCATGAAATGCCAGATAAGAGGTGAGAAACTGCCCCCCAAAACTGACAGAATGCTAATGCAGGTTTGGAGTTACACGATAACTTACTAAATCAGTTTTCTGACATGATAACTTACTAAAGATTCAGTTTTCTGTGTTAATATTTATAGCATTCTGAACTGAGTATGTTCATCTTGTATGAAATTAAAGCTGAGTATTATTAGGCAGCATTTCCAAAGGATATGGTCTTCCACATGTACTCAACCCTTAAGTCAATATGATCTGATTGCTTAAGAAACAGAGACATTACATCTCAGTTTTTCTGCCTAAAAACACTCTAAATTATTTAAATTGAATTCTGATTAAAGTTAAAATAAAATCTTCTTCAATAGGGCATGCAAGGTTCTTAGAACTTTTGTAAATGAGATCTTTGTAATCTGATTCTGTTTCATCCAGTAAAACCATATAATGAAAATGCCATGGAACTGCAGTCACTGTGGCTGTCTACAGAGTACTTTTCAACTTACACAGCCCTCTCGTTCTGCTTGAGCTCTAAAAAGGCAGGGGGACGCGGTACGAATGCTCCTCCTGAAGTCTGAACACGAGGCACTACCTCCGGTGACTGAGTTGAGAATTTTCTTCTAGAGGACAGTAGTCTTTTGTTTGTTTTAGAAAATTATATAATTTTAGAGCTGGAGGGAAAGAGTTCATTCCCACCCAGGGGTTAACCAAGGTCACAGAGATAATAGAGAGACGCCAGACTTTAACTCAGAAGAGACGGGCTTGAAATCAAACACTTTTAGTCACTAGCTGTGGGGCAGGTTACTTTACTTCCTAGGGGTCAGTTTCTTCATCTGTACACCTGTAAAAACATAACCTGCCCTGCTAGATGGTTGTACAGGATGGGGGAGGGGCGGATCCTGAAGGTGTGAAGTATAGTGCTTAGCAGAATCAGTGCGTAACCAGCTTAGTTTCTAATATGGATTACAAAGTTGAGCCCTGCATGCAGACAGGTCTCCTGGTTGCCAGTCCACCATACCCTCTGGGCTGTTTGTATTTTGCTCTGCTTTAAACACACACACACACACACACACACACACACACACACAGAGAAAACTACAGAGCAATATAATAACCATGTACCCACTTTCTATAATTTGAGTTGTTTTTCAACCATGAAACAAAATAAGACAAAACAGAAAGATCTCCCAAATCACAGGCTAGGTCAAAAAATGAATGCATTTGGTTTTGTGACCACTTAGCGTTTTGGGTGGACAACTGGAAATCGCCTGTAACTCAGGAAGCAGGAAGAGTGGACGGTACCCCGCAGAACTACCTGAGCCACGCCGAGGATGAGGGGGCCGGCGGGGGCCTGAGGCTGAGGCGAGACCCTGCACTGCGGGCGGCAGCGGGAGGCAGCAGGCCCGGCTCAAGGCGAGAGCAGCTGCTACAGCTGCTACAGCTGCTTCGCGGGGCTTGCCAAACGCTGGCATGCGGGAGCGCAGGGGCTGCCGTGCCAGATCTTCCCCTGCTTCAAGGGAAGCTGGGCATCCAGATTTTATGTGAAACCTCCTGATTCCTAAATGCTGGCAACTAATGCACAAATTCAAAAAGAAAAATTGCACAGGCCAAATACAACCCTTCAGCAGCAAGCTGGATTCCAATCTTGGGCAACGAGTGGAAGACCCTTAGGAGCACAGGAGCACCCAGGTGTGGGGGCTGTGGTTGCACGCGGCCTTCTATAACCTGCTGGGGCTTGGAGTGGGGAGCACATGGAGCGCTGCTAGGGAGGAACCTGGCCTTCCACATTTGAATTTTTATGTTGATGTCTAAGAATTCACAACAAATCCTGGAAACATCAGAACAGATAATATCAACCCGATTCAGGGCAGGAGAAGGAAAACAGGGTATCTAGAATAAGAGGCATGCCCCTGAATTTCGTTACCCTTATTGTCCTTGGGATTCACTGCTATATGCCTCTGGTGTTTCACAGAGTATTGGGAAAAACATTCACATCGACTCGCAGTTCTCTGGAAAACCATTCCAGTTCACTAAGCTGCAAATGTTATTAAATGCCCTTGAGGCGTTTATCCACGAACTGCTGTATGCTGGTGGAGACTGTGCTCAGCAAGCTTACAGAAGCTGATCCAGGCCTTCCTTGTGAGGAAGCAAATGCTGTGGATAAACAATATGGAGAAAGTGGAGGTCATTTATTAACTCAAATTACAGTAAGGCCACACATGACCAAAGATATGCATTTGTAGCATCAGGATTAAAACAGCTATTAAGTTTATTTATGCTTCCTTCGAATACCCTGGGAGGTCATACTGGGCATCAGGAACAAGAATATCAAGGCAAAAAGGTTTCCTCATTCTATATCCCATTGGAGAAAAGGTATGATTATCCTGCCAAGCTCTGAGTACTGCAAGGATCCATCTAGAGCAGGGGTAAACAAATTTTCTGTAAATGGGCTGAACTGTAAGTATTTTAGGCTTTGTGAGACATATAGTTTCTGTCCCAACTATGCCATTGTAGTGTGACTGCAACCACAGAAGATATGTAAATGAATGAGTATGGCTAGTATTCCAATAAAATTTTATTTGTGAACACCGATGTGTAAATTTCTTATATTTTTAATGTACCATAGATTTTTATTATCCTTTTGATTTTTTTCTCATCCATTCTTAGCTCAAAGACCATACAAAACCAGTCAGTGGGCTAGATCTGTCCCCTGATCCAGACAAATAGTCAAACAAGAGGAAACAGTATTTCCTAATCAATTACCATAATCCATTTAAACTGGGACAACAACCCTATGAAATATTTTTATCTCCATTTTAAATATGAAGATGCTAAGGCTTGCCTAAGTATATACAGGCAGGCAGTGAGAAGCCAAGATTTGAACCCAAGCATACAGACTGTGAGCTCCATGCTGGGGGCCACATATACACATAGTGGTTCTCAACCCTGACTATGCATCAGGACCTTATAGGAGAGTTTTCAAAACTATAGATACCTAGATCCGCCCCCCACTTCAGTTGACCACATCCGAATCACTGGACATAGGACCCAGGCATCTGGAGGTAAAAAACAAAACAAAACAAAACACCCCCCAAACTACACACACACAGTTTCCCACTAGCTCTGGAGTATAATGGGGACCTACTTACTATATACATAGACCCATTGCAGAAACAAAGCCTATCAGACATGGTTCTCCTAATAAAGGGCCTACATATCCTGAACGTAAACCACTCTGCTATTTGGACTTGTTACTTAGCTCATAATCATAGGCAAATTCTTTAAAAGCATCAAATTACAGATGAGGCTTAAAAGAAGCTAAGTCCCAGTTGGTGCCCAGAGTCTTATTACCAAAGCCATATTTGCTCAAAAGTACTGCCACACACTGGGGATGAGCCAAAGTTGAACTGAAACTGCATGCCTAAACCATATCAAGAGCAAAAAGTGGCAAGACTGCTAGAAAAGGCAATACGAGTCACATAAGAACTTTACATTTAAACAGCATAAGCATCAGTAAGTCAATCTGATTTGGGACAAACCATTTACTTGCTGATTGCAATGGGTTCCCAGGGGTCAGACTTCTCCCTTAGAGCTCTGAGAAGTCAGTCAGTCTCTGCCTTAGTGAAAAACAGCCTAGGAAGCTCCTGTGATCTCCCCTGCTAGATTTAACCCAATGGCAAATATGCAAGGCGGCAACCTGCCCAGGGAATGTGCTTCTACTTTAGGACAAAAATTATGGAATGCTCCTAGGACATGCGCAGGACAAATTCTCATGGTCCTCCGGGTTCAACCTTTACGCCTCGGAGATTTTCAACCTGGGGACAGGGCCAGTCATGTCTTCCTGAATTTCCTCTTGTCAGAGGTCATCAGTGCAACAGATTATATGGAACTCGCTTGAATGATGTGACTGTCCCTACTAATGTCATCTTGGGTAGTTTCATTCTCCTCCTATGACTTTGCCCTTGCAATAGGGTTTCTCCCTCCTTCCATCTTTTCTTTTTGATGACCCATGCTGATACACTTGCCACTATATCCTGACACTAGCCATCTTCTTTTATCTACTTGCCTGTGACACCAAAAGCGGGTCAGGGCCCTGGAATCCAGGCTACTCTATAGGTTTTCCCTCGTTCACTGGGATTGAGTGCTTGCTGCTTATCAAGCACTCACGAAGCTTAGAGCTATAAACAGAGAAGACAGAGAAAGAGAAGAACTGTATCATCTAAAGGGGCACACAGAATGTGTATGGAATGAACGGTAGCCCTTGTAACAACGTCTGTTGCCACTGGCAGGAAACTTCAACAATGCCACCTTTGAATATAAAGGACAATGAAAACCTCTTAAAACCTGGGCAAATCTACTGCAGCTACATGCCTTTTACTTGCTGAGAGGTTTACTCAATCAAATGAATAGTTTTGTTGTCTTAATTTTTTTACGGGGTATGCTATAACTTCAGCAGAGAAGTACAAAAAAGTTACCAACATTTGATCTTAATGTTTTAGGACACGTGAAGCCAGTGTCTGGAGTATGTTAAGACTTAGGAATTTGCTATAAGCTTAAGCTGTGTTTCTCATGAATGAATAAAATAGAATCTTAAAAAAAAAAAGGCTTTAGTAATAAGAATGCAGGGATACCATTGAAAATATATCTAAAAAATAGAATGGCAAAAACAGAGTAATACTTTGAGAGGGGGCCCCAGAGAGAGACTTAGGCAAAAATAATTATGTCACAGTTGAGTAGTCCTCATACAAATGAGGCAGGATTCTGCAGAATCCTAGGGAAGTGCTATGTTCTGCTCACGCTCTCATAGGTAACAAGACTTCAATATTAGTCTCGTGGTTTTGTTTTGTTTTGGTTGATATTTTGATGTATTTCCCTTATTTTTCAGGTATACAATCTTTAAAATACAAAAATATATATTTTTCTCACCCATTTTAAGTGTACAACTCAGCGATTATTAGTTGTTTTATAGACTTGTGTGACTGTCATCACAGTCCAGTGTTAGGGCATTCCCACCACCCCAAATCCATCTGCATTAAGCTCCAGGTGCAGACACTTCTCATCTTCACCCTGATCAACCATTCATCTAGTTTCTGTCTCTTTTGATTTGTCTTACTGGACATTTTATATAAACGGAAAAATGACATGAGAATTTGCTTCTGGTGTATTCCAGCCAGCACAATGCTTTTGAGGCTCATCCATGTCGTGGCATATACTTGGTATATCAAGTATATCAGTTCTTGTTTATTGCTGAAGAATGCTCCATTAGGTGGATATACCACATTGTTTATTCCTTCACCAAAGGATTGGCATTGGATGCTCTCTCTATTTTTGTTATATTGAATAATATTCACGTGGACATTTGTATATAAATCTTTGGGTGGCCATATATTTTCATTTTTCCTGGGTGGATACCTAGGAGTGGAATTCCTGGATCTTAAGGTAAATTTATTTTTATTTTTTTTAAGATTTTATTTATTTATTCATGAGAGACAGAGAGAGATAGAGAGAGAGAGAGAGAGAGAGAGAGGCAGAGACACAGGCAGAGGGAGAAGCAGGCTCCATGCAGGGAGCCCGACGTGGGACTTGATCCCAGGTCTCCAGGATCATGCCCTGGGCTAAAGGCAGCACTAAACCACTGAGCCACCCGGGCTGCCCAGTAAATTTCTTTTTAAAAGATTTATTTATTTAAGACAGATTGAGCGAGCATGTGGTGAGGAGAGAGGGGCAAAGGGAGAGGGAATCTTAAGCAGACTCCCCAGTGAGCTCAGAATCCGACTTGGGGTTCAATGCCATGACCCTGAGGATCATGACCTGAGCCAAAATCAAGGGTCAGACACTTGGCCGACTGAGCCACTCAGGAACCCCTGAGTTCTTCCACATCCTAACACTTAATATTATCTCTTTTATTTTATGTTTTCAATAAAGCCATTATAGTGAGTTTGAGGTGGAATCTCTCTACGGCTTCAACTTTCATTTCCTTAATGATTAATGGTGTGAAACATATTTTCATGTAATTATTAGCTATTCATATATCTCTTTTGGTGAATGTCTACTCACATTTTTTTGTTCATTTTTCAAAGAGTTGTCATCGTATTATTGGGTCCTATAGGTTCTTTATATATTCTGGATACAAGTGCCCAACTAGTCTTTAACTTTGCATGGAACTCTAAACTTTCATTTGATGAGCTAGAACAGGGGATCTCAAATTGTAGACCAGGGTTTCTAGAACTGTTTTAGAGATTCCAAGAGGTCAAAATTATCACCATAATTATACCAAGACAATTTTGCTTTTTTCATTCTCATTGTTTCATGAGTATACAATGAGTCTTCCAGAGACTAGAACTATACACAATTATCTGAGAAGGCTCCTAAAATGCTCTTCCCCCTTTTCAATTATTTATCTATGAAAAGCCAGATTTTCTTCACACACCTCAAACAAAACATGAGAATCTAGCTGTTTTCCATTAAACCAGATATTAAAGAGATTTGCAAAAAATATACACCAGTGCCATTCTTGTTTAATTCAGAAAACAGTTATTTTTCTAAAAGTATGTAATTTAGGTTAATATGTAATCAGTTTGTTATTCTTAATGAAATAAATTGAAATGTCTATTCTAATTTCTAACATGAAAAATAGAGATATAACACATAAACAAAAGGTTTGAGAGATCTTTAATATTTTTAAGTGTATCAAGGAATCCTGCAACAAAGTCTTGAAACCACTGAGATAGAGAAACCATAAATTAAGAAAATACTGGAGTGACTTGTGATTATAGAGGTCACTAGAAAGCATCTTCATATGCCAGAGTCCAGCAAACAAAAATCTATAATTAAAAGAAAACTTCCTCATGGAAACCAGCTCAAGGTGCAACAAACAAGAAAGTGGTTGAGTGGGCTCCTGGGTGGGGTCTGGTGGCAGGATCTCTGCTCCTCATTAGAACTGGGGTAGAAGGAACTGAGAGCATGGGGAGAGAGCATGGTGTTGATGTAAAAGAATACACAGAGTGAACTCTGATTAATCCCAGGTTTTTAACATCTGCTTATTCACTTCAGATCCAACAAACATTTCTGAAGGCTTTGAGGCCTTTGCCATCATGTGCTGAAAGCAAAATAAAGATGCTAGCAAATAAGAAAATGTGTGCAAAGAATATCTGAAGGTGAGACCAAATTTCTGATGAGATTATTGCTGAAACCTGCTAAACTCTATGCATTATCTGAGTCTAAAACAGATGGCCTCTGGGATGATATTAATGCAATGGTAAACTGACCATCTACCTCCTGGGATACTTGTGAGAAGAGAGTGGCTGAGAGTTTGCAAGGTAAATCCTAAATCCTTATTATGTAAACCTACCAATCATTTTCATTGGAATATATATGCTAAATCTCAAACAAGATTTCCAGAGTCGTCACACTAAAAAGTCAAATGAAGAAGATGTTCAATTCATGGAATAATTTTTTCTTGATCACTGTATTTCTTTCAGACATCCTGCAGTATGAAGGGGGGCTATTGGTTTAATTACTAGTCATAATATGTCATGAAATGCTACAAACGAAAAAGAAGATGGATGAAAAAAATTAGAAGAGAGAATAATCAAGTTAGATAAGCTTCTTCAAAACAAATCAAAATTTGCTTATCTTTTTCCTATTTTATTGAGACTAGACATGAATGAAACCTTCAATAACTGGAAGATTTAAATCAAAAGTAAAACATATCTTTATTACATTTCAAAGTCAGTTTAGAAATAGCACTATGATCTTAATATTTTAGTATGGAATAATTATAAAAATGTAACAGATTTATGTGTATGTGTGTGTATTAAATGAATTAATATAATCTATAAAGAGCTAAAACTGTGTCTATCAATCACTCAGCTTATTTGCTTACTTGATCACTAGTTGAGAAAGCAATCAGTAAGGGTTAGCTATTATTATGATCGTTACTGATGCAAAAGAACACTCACTGGTACCAAAAAGGACTTCTGTCTATTTAATCCATGGAACATCATCATTATATTATCTTGGGACTAATTGAAATATCCTTGGAATGAGAACATACCTTAGGAAAAGTCATAATACATCATCTAAAATGGTGAGTTTCCCATTATTTGCAATTACAGGAATAAGGAGGCATAACAATTAAAATTCCTCAATGGATTCTGATTTCTTAGGGGTCAGGTGCTAAGTACACAAAAGCTTGCTGATCTAGTAGATGAGCCCAAAGCCCATTTTATCCTACAATGTTTGCCTGAAAGAAATTCCTCTTGGTTACCCAATACTACTCAGGAAAAGCTGGATGAATTCATATATATTTTACAACACCAATTCTGCCACTCGACAACTGAAAATTTTCAGTATACTTTGTTACAAATGGTAGCATCTAGGAAATTAATGAAATATAATAAAAATGACATAATTTAAAATACAGGTTATATACTGTTTAAGATTCCTTAATTAATTCAGCTAAATTTTATAGTTTGTCATGTGAAATGTTCACTAGGAAGAGCAGAGATAAATAAAAAAAAAAAGGAAGAGCAGAGAATATAGAAGTTTGCCATTTATTTTACTGCAATTCAGTAAGAGGAGTTTTTATTGGTCATATACTATGCACCCACTAGCTTCTTAGATGCTAGGGGAAAACAAAGACATTTCAGGTAACATTTTTTGTCCTTGGGACTTCACGACATAGATGGAATGTGATGGGATCTAATACATAGATGTGTGGGAGAGGAAGGAGAAAGTATCAAGGGTAAAAATGTGTAGAAAAGATAAATGTAGGCAATTGGGTAAAGGAAATTGTGAACTATAATTCTTTAGAAATACTTCAGGAAGAATATTAAATAGAAGCTAGAAATTGAGTAGCTAGAGAAGTAAAAGGTATTTTGGTTCCCTCCCCACTTTTCAACCTCATCCATCCACTCTGCCCTACACTGGCACTCCCTTTCAGCAATATTTATTTTTATTTTTTTTAAAATGATTTTACTTATTTGAGAGAGAGAGAGTGGGTGAGAGGCAAAGGGGGGAAGGAGAGGAACAAGCAGACTCCCTACCAAGCAGGGAGCCCAACACAAAGCTCATTCTCACAACTCTGAGATCATGACCTGGGCCGAAATCAAGAGTTCAATTCTTAACCCACTGAGCCACCCAAGCTATATTTTTGAACTATGCATTAAGCTCCAAATATTCCCTATGTCTCCTTCAAATCTCCACTTATTCCTTCTCCCCAGTCTCAAATGTATTCCTACTCCCTGACTCTGTAACTCTTGGTATTCTCCAAGATTCAGCTTAAGACCCATAAGGAAGCACTCATTTGGTCCTCATTAAGCATTACCATGTATTGTTAGTGTTGTTTTCACACATATGCTTTAATTTTCTAACTAGACCATAAACTGCTTGAGCACATGGACTGTGTGTTATACAAATCTGCATATTCTCCACAGTGCCTGGCAGGCTTTCAATAAATATTTGGTAGTTGATTAAGGTAGAATCTGATTTAAGAACAAAGTCAGACTGTTATTGAGTTATGATAAGCTCTTATTAAAGAAAGGCACAAAAAATAAGCACCAGAGAAATACCAGCTGAGCAGTAGTATGGTTAGTTTAGGGAAAGGAAAGAGCCCACTGACAGAAAATCAAGAGAGGACTGAAGAGGAGAGAAAGCATAGATACTTTGAAGAAAGAGTTAATAAGAATTAGAGACTGATTTTACAAAAGGAAGAAAGACAAGAAATAAATCTAAATGACTTTAGGGTTATAAACAGTGCCTGAAATAATAATGGTGTCATCATTAATAGTAATGCAGACGTTAGAAAGAACTGCCAAGTTTGCAGGAGGCTGGGAAGTTAAAGTTTCATCTTGTTATGTCTTAGGTGTCTACAAAATCTATGCATAGAAAGATCCTATAGGCAAATGAACAGATAGAACATGACTAAGAAAGCTGAATTTGGGAGTTGTTCACAAAGGTATGTTGATTGAATATATCAAAGGGATTAAGCCAAGAAAGGAAAAGACCAGAGAGTCAAGGACCTCAAGTGACATAGGAAGAATACAAATGAAAGAAAGGACAAAAAAAACAAAACAAAACAAAACAAAAAACAAATGGAGGAACTGCCTAATCTTAGGAAGAAGTAGATTATCTTGCAATAAATTTAATGAGCTGGATAGTCAAGAATTTCTGATTAAGGGACACACTGAATTTTAGTCTAAGGATTTTATTTTTATTTTTATTCATTTATTTATTTTTATTTATGATAGGCACACAGTGAGAGAGAGAGGCAGAGACACAGGCAGAGGGAGAAGCAGGCTCCATGCACCGGGAGCCCAACGTGGGATTCGATCCCGGGTCTCCAGGATCGCGCCCTGGGCCAAAGGCAGGTGCTAAACCGCTGCGCCACCCAGGGATCCCTAAGGATTTTATAAAAGACTATACACACACATAGACACACACAAGTCAAAATGGAATGTATTAGCATGACATTCAAAGCACAATGATTTTATCTCTCACCTCCTCAGCCCTCACAGTACATACAGCTCAAAGCAAACAGTGAAAAAATGCTTGTCATATAAACGTCTAACTTAAAAACTGTGAGGTAGCATTACGTTGTGGATTACAAAGGCAATGGAAAATGAGATTCAACCCTATGGTGAGTCTTGTAAACAGTGAGTCCATTCCGTAGCTGGCAATTATTCCAAAGTTTTATGCTTTTTATGGATTTCAACAGATTCTAAATTTCAAGAGATTATGTGACATGTGGGACAATGTTTGGGCTTTGGAGGTGAACAAAATGGGTTAGAATCCCAACTTGGCCACTTATTTTAAAACTCTGAAGCTTCTCGAAGTAAGAACTTCCATGTGCTTCTTAAAAACGCTAGTGAGGATATCTAATACAATGGTTATGAGGTGTAAGGGATACATTGAGAGTTCATTTTCCCTCTTATTTCGGGGGAACTACCTTCAGAAAAAAGCTCTTACTGTTAAGTTTCCAGCACCTTGTTTCCATTTTTTTTTTCTTTTTTTCCCCTTGTTTCCATTTTAATCAAGCCTTTGCTCTTTTTGCTGAATCAAGGCAAAACTGATAAACAGAGGGACATCTTACTAGGAATTAAGCATTAAAAACTCTAACTTAAGTAAGGGCATTGTCTAGAAAACTGGAAACTTAAATCTTCATTGGGCTGACTAGAAGCCATAAAAATGTACACTGCTGATGAAACACTGATGATTTTTCTCTTCTAACTGGACTCTCCTCAAGCCCCACCCCAGCTGACACAAGATTCTAGAGAATCCTGTCACCAAATCCAGAGAGTTCTGGCGAGGCTTGAAACCTGACAGAAATCTTCTGCTGAAGATCAGTAAAACTAGAGTCTAAAAACTGCTCTGTGAGCTTCTAGAAAAGTTTACCTGCCCATGTATCAGAAAACATGAGTTGTTTGCCAGAACAATTCATTATGAAACAACATAAAATAATGCCTCAAAAAGACAGACATAAAAACATAAATTCCCTTATCTCTAGAACTTTGTTTTCAAAAGTTTATACATAATAATTTTATGAATTCTGTAGTTTAGTTTTTTCTTTGCTGAAACGGACACAAATACTCATTTAGAAATTGTTCATTACCAACATTTCCTAATGAATTACATATAATTTGTGAATACTAAAGCTTGACTAATTTTGAAATAAATTAGAGGACTTTTGAAAAGAATATTTCAGTATAATTTCTATACCGCTAACAGATTACTCAGCTCCAAAAAAAAGTCACTAAAACAAAAAATGAGAAACATTTTTATTAACAAAAACCAGTGTTCTGAGGAAATAAATGCAAGGTATTTAATAGTCGACTAATCCAGAAGACTATAATCCTAATATTTTTACACTCTGACTTAAGCTGCACTCAAACATCTGGCATTTTCTAACTCTATTACTCATTGGGTAATTTTCTCCCTTTCAAAAAGGATGTTTATGGCTTACTAATAAATGTCCTAGCTTTATACAGAAGTTTACCAAAGTAAGAGTAGATATTTTCAGGTGTTTGTAAGCCACAGTATAAAATATATTAATTAAATTTAGATAAAATATAAATATGCTTTCCTAAGATACATCTAGTGAAATATAATACATTGAAAAAATATATTATAAAAATTTCCTTAAGGCACCTACCACAGACTGTTACTGAAAGCTTTATATACATAAATATTAACCTAAGGTTCCAGTTTTACACATGCCATTATTGGTTAAGCTATAAATCCTTCAAAATTTTACTCAGAGCTTATTCAATGCCAGGCAGTCTGCTCCCTTCTGGGCCTTGTGTTTAAAATGAGACAAAGTCTACTGTCTAATTTGATATGTTCGGATAAATATACTCACCCATCAAATCCAGATACAGATACTATTTCTATCACCCGCCTTCCAGCCAATCCCCACATGCCACTGGGCAATCACTACTCTGATTTCAATTTCTATAGCTTGGTTTTTGCTCTTTATGAAGTTCATACAAGTGGAATGGCACAGGCAGTTCTCTTTTGTATCTAACTTCTTCTGTTCAACATTGATTTTTAAGGTTCACCCATGTTGCATATATCAGTAGTTCATTCTTTTTCTCATTGCTCAGTACTGTCCTAGTGTATGAATACACATAGTTTGTATTATGAATTCAGATCCTATTAATATTCATGTGCACATTTTTGTGTGGATATATGTTTTTATCTTTATGGATAAATAACCAGGAAATAGAATTTCTGGGTTGGAGGGTAAATATATATTAGGTAGACATAAGGCATATACAAACATCATAGGAAACTGAAATTGTTTTTCAAGGTGGCTGTACCATTTTGTACTTCCACCAGTAAATTATTAGAGTACCAGCTAATACACATACTTGCTATTTGGTGATGTCCATCTTTTTTTCTTAATATTTTATTTATTTATTTATATTCATTCATTCATTCATTCATTCATTCATTCATTCATTCATTCATGAGAGACCCACACAGAGAGAGGCAGAGACGTGGGCAGAGGGAGAAACAGGCTCCCTGCAAGGAGCCCATTGAGGGACTTGATCCTGGATCTCGGGATCAAGCCCTAGGCCGAAGTCAGATAGATGCTCAACTGCTGAGCCACCCAGGCGTCCTGGTGATGTCCATCTTTATCATCAAATTTTGTAGGTGTAAAATAGTCTCACTGCAGTTTTAATTTGCAATTTGTATTCTTTCTGATTACTGATGTTCTTAACATCTTTTCATATGCTTATTGGTCAGCATCTTTTGTGAAATGTGTGTTCAAGTCTCTCTGCTAACATTTTTAACTTTTAATTTTGAAATAATTTCAGAATTAGGAAAAGCTGAAAAAAAGTCCCAAGAATTCCTATACATCCTTCACTTAGCTTCTTCAAATGTTGCCATCTCACATAACCCTAGTACAACGACCAACTAAATTATGCTATGGTGGTGGTATTAACTAATATCAATAGACCTTATTTCTACTTCACTATTTCCATCCCACTAATGTCCTTTTCTTTGGGATCCCATCCAGGGTTTTTCACATTGCATTTAATTGTCATGTCCACTCAGTTTCCTTCTTCCAATCTGAGATAGCCACTCAGTTTTTGTCTTCATGGCCTTGACACTTTTGAAGAGTACTGGTCAGTTATTTCATAGAATGTCTCAGTCTGAGCTGTCTGATACTGCCTTATGTTTAAACTCATGTTACGCATTTTTGGCAAGGGAATAAAAAAATAGCAATGTTGTACCCTTCTCAGGGCATCACTCCAGGTGGTATATAATGTTGATATTTCTCTCTATTGGGTATATTAACTTTGACCTCTTGGTTTCTCATAGGTTTCTCCACTATACTGCTATTATTTTTTCTTTGTTATTAATAAATCTCTTATGAAGAGATACTTTGATACAAAGCAAATATCCAGATTCTTATATTTTCGCTCACTAATTTAGCATCCATTAATCATTCTTACTTGTAACAATTAGTACTATGGTGTTGGCCAAGTAGTGGTTTCTATTTCCCTCATTTCTTCTACATTCATTAATGGAATTGTACTATAAGGAAGAATTATTCCTTTTACCCTCACTTGTATATTTATTGTATATGTAATTATGGATGTTTAATTTATAATATGGGTTATAAACCATTACTATTATTCATTTATTTTGTTGTTTAAGCTGTCCCAGATTTGCTATTGGGAGCTCCTCAGCATGGCTCTTGTGCTCTTGTGACAACCTCGCATCATTTATTTTTTGAAGACTACATTATTTTCTGGTACCATAAGATGTTCCAGGATCATTGTATATGTTCCTTGTCCCAGAAGAGAATGGAACCATTCTCTGACCTTTTCTTTGGATAATGGTATTACTAGAAATCAAGATCTAGATGTTAGTTGTGCTTACATCTACTGGATAACACTGTTTTTGGGCATTCTCAGGAAACAGAAGAAGAAATGTATGTACACACACACACACACACACATATAAACAAACATATAAATCTATTTTGTATCTATATATCTGTACACCTAATAATAACCATGAGTTGATACCACTATTTCCCTATGCCAATGCAATATAAGAGTTCATTCCTTATTTATAATCAATCTCATTGGTTTCTGGTTTATTCTTCCTGAAGAAATAAACAAAAATATGCATATATATATGTATATTAGATCTTGTATTTTCATCTGTCTCAAATTACCATTATATAGACACATTTTTGTAGTCTGCTTTTTCCACATAATAAAATGTCCTCCATATCAATTCTGAGACCTTTCTCATGCTTTCATAAAGCTGAGTTGTCCTCCATTTCATAGATATACCCATGGTTGATTTAATCACTTTCCTATATATGGATATTTAGGTTGTTTCCAAAATTCTGTAATAACAACAACAACAACAAAAAGATACAGCTAATTTTTGTATTTTTTATTGGGTGGTCTGTGTTTTTAAAAAGCTATCTATGTGTATTATATGTATTCATTCTATATTATATAATTAAGCCATTTGTCAGGTATATATGATCCATCTTATAAATATTTTCTTCATTCTATACTTTCCTTCTGCATTTTCTTCATGGTATCATCTGATGAACAGAGTTTAAAATGTTGATGAAATTCAAACTTTTGATGAAAAGATAGTAAGGTAAAAAAGGGTTTTTAAAAGTCTTAAGAGTAACTGAAATTTGAATACTTACTTTTTAAAAATAGGTCACATAAGCAAACTGTAAATATGCAGCTTAGGCAACCTTGTATTCAAGCCTATATAATAACGGCATCAGAGAAACAGAAAGTATCTATTCACTGCAGCCAGACTGCTGGCAGGAGAGAAGGGCAAGGACCTAGTCCAAACTTCTGTATCATGTGGAGCTGGGAGGTATGAAGAGATTAACAATTATGGTGAAACATGGAAGGACTAAGAGAAACACTTAGTCCTGATGGCACGAGAAAGACTACTGAACAAAGAGACCAGGTATAAGCTGAGAGGCTCTCTCAGCTTTTTTGCTGAAAGCAGACCAAAGCAAGTAAGACCAGTGTAACATGGCCAATTCTGGAACTGGAAAGGATCTCAAGGGCCTGACTAAAGAAACCAATGCTATCTGGCTGTGGTTTTCCTGGCAGAAAGAGACGAGACATGGCTGCAGTGTAATGACGTCCGCAGCTCACAGATGCGTGTCACAACAGGTCACAGGAACTCCTGTGACACTTGGGTCCTCCAGTTCTAAGATGTGCCACAGCAAAGAAAAGAGATACCAAAATGGAACTCACTAGGGCAAACGTTGGCCCAAGATGCCAATTTAAAGTCAGAAGAAAGTTTACTTTTTCATGAGCTGCTTAAAATTAAAGAGACTTCGTAGTGGTCTTATTGGTGGGTCTTACCATAGCTTAGCTGCCACCCATTTCCTTCCTCCTTCTCCCTTTCCCAAAGAATTCGAAATGCGCCCCTTTTCCACCTCTTCCCACACAGCTGATCTACTTCAAGAGAGCTACTCCAATTTAGGCCCAAGGGAAGTTCTTAATCCTACAGAGTAACACCATTCCCCATCAACAACTGCTCACAAGTGACCACGTAACTCTTAAGGCCAAAGGTTTGTTAAGGACATGTAGAAAAACAAAGCTCTCTTATTTATTTTTTTAATGAGAATTCTCTCTCTTTCCCTGTGCATAAATGAGAAAACATAGCTCTAGTCACTTCTGGAAGCCAGCCTTGGAGTAAAATAGGCACTTAGAGGAGAGATCAGAGAGAAGAAAACAACCTGGATCTTGAGATTGTTATTCTCCTGTATTAGCTAATCTTGAAACCTGTCTTCCCTCTGGATTTGTGATATGTGAGCCAGTAATATTTTTTATTATTGAAGTCCATTTGCATTGGATTTCTGAAAGTTAATTACAGCCAAAAGCATCTGAAGTGATGGAATATCTTACTTAACATCCAATAACTTTGCCTTGGCTAACTAATTTCTTCCTACATTGCATTTAAGCTTGATGTTCAGTTATAATCATGTAGTAGGAAGAAGTAATAGTAAGCATGGTTAAAGTTCCACATGAAAGATGGGAGAATGTAATTATGCTTTAAGCCTCAATCCTGAATTCAGCAGACCGTTTGGTTTCCTAGTATCACACCGAAGTTTAGCAATAGCCAAAGAATGAGAAAGATGTGCTCAGCAAATTTTCAAAATTTAAATAACAGTTGCTGAAAATAAGCTCTTGTAATATAAACTCAAAATGAATTCTAAGAGGTGCCTAGGTAGCTCAGTCCATTAAGCATCTGCCTTCAACTCAGGTCATGATCCCAGGGTCCTGGGATGGAGCCCCACAATGGGCTCCTTGCTCAGTGGGGAATCTGCTTCTCCCTTTCCCTCTGCCTGCCATCCCCCCTGCTTGTGCTCTCTGTCAAAAAAATAAATAAAATCTTTTAAAAAATGAATTCTAAGATGTGAAATTCATAAATGTGCATAGTAGTCACACAGCCTAACAAGTAAGATGGATTTTTATTCTTAGTACCATCTAAAGGATGTCTTAGATCCTATTTGTCAAGGTAATTTTCACCCCTTAGTGAGTATTCCAATTCCCATGACAAATTAATCATCTCAAATAGTATTCGGTTAAAAGCATAGTGCTCTAATGTGACAACTGGAAGTACCATGTTCTAGAAGACATAATTCTCTACTGTGAGTAAAGAGCTAGATTCTAGGTCCAGATAAACAATTAATGATTTTGCACAACCAACTGAAACTTTAAAAATTCAGCTCTTTTGCTCTAAAAAGCAAAATGTAAACAAGACTTGCCACAACTACCAACAAATACTCATATATTCATTGTAAAGACAAAAATAACCTACCTATAAATCACTTGAAATAAATGGCTCATACTTACTGAATAATTATGATGCTGACCGTCACCCACATACAATCTTCAAAAAGTAATCTCTATATGCAAGTTTGGTTTCTGCCATGTTCAGTCAAGGTCTTTAAAGTATTCTGCTACTGAATATGCTGTACCAAAGCATACAACTTTCCACCTTAGATTTTGGGAAGGTGACATGATCATCAATGACTTTTAAAACAAACTAGAAAGATTTTCTCTGCATAAAAATATTTTCACAGGATATTTGGGCTAAAGCACATCTGCTGTTTTAGGATATCATGAAAATATTTATAAGACCTTTGGTATGGTTAATAAATCACATTTAAAATTACAATTCCAAGCCCCCAAGATCCTAGTTATATGCTATTTAAGAACACTAAGCTCTGCAGAGCTTGCTTGGTTCCTAATTTGAACAATTTTAAAAAGATATTTATAATATCAATGAAAATGTCAATGATTATTCTTTTTTAATATGCTAATGATTATTTTAGTAATAATTATATTTAATAGTTTGAAGTGGCAATTTCAGTTACTTTTTTTTTAAACAGACCTATCTCTTAAAGATATATGTTAAAGAATTTATGGATGCCAGACATACTTGAAAATAACCAGTAAGGCAGAAAAGGGGATATACTGATATTTGTTGAGCCTGGGTGATGAATACATGAGGGTTCATTACACAATTTTATGTTTTTTTTTTTTTTTTGGTAAAATTCTCCATAATAAAGTTAAAAGTATTTATTTTAAAATATAAGGAATTTAAAGTAGAGTGATTCAGCTCGTTTTCTTTTTTAGTTTAAGGATAAAACAAAACCATTCTGAAATAAGATTTTATTTTTTTTAAACTTCAGCTGCTTTCCTGAAATATAATTTATACCCATAAAATTCACCCACTGTGAATACACAGTATATTGATTTTTAGTTAGTTTATTCCATTGCACAACCATCAGAACAATGATTTAATTTTAAGCCAGGGGAATATTTTTTTTTCAGGTCAGAGTATTTTTAATTTTTTGTTGTGAGGGCAGCCCCAGTGGCGCAGCGGTTTAGCGCCGCCTGCAGCCCGGGGTGTGATCCTAGAGACCCGGGATCGAGTCCCATGTCGGGCTCCCTGCGTGGTGCCTGCTTCTCCCTCTGCCTGTGTCTCTGCCTCTCTCTCTCTAGCTGTGTCTCTATGAATAAATAAATAAAAAATCTTTAAAAAAAATATGTCTAATTTTTTGTTGTGAAACAAAGTTCTACTTAAACAGTGGTTATCATAACAGCTTAGTTACGCTTTAGAAATATGCCTATTTTTCACTTATCAGTAATCCTAAAACAAAAACTAGTATTTATCAGCAACTAGATTTTGAGACTAAAGCCATCTTTTTTCCCCTCTATCTTTATTGACATATTTTCTCCTTGCCAAGTTATGAGGAAGAAACACACCCCCCCCCTTTTCCATATAACTTCTCCATTGGCAGCCTGCCACATGAGCGGCAGCAGGCAAACACAAGATCTGAATCGGCTCTTCTGTGTTTTTATGGCTAACTCAGGGCAGCCCCAGGGAGGGTCCCCACCCCCATTCCTGGTCCCCTCGGGAGGTGAAGAATATAATTTATCTTTCCCACTTCTCAGGAAATGAAAAAAAAAGTTGAATACACTAAAGTAAGCCTGCACAGAACTATACTATCAGGTAAACCAATTTTGTTGCTACTCCACCATCATCTTTAGCCAGGCCTTAGAGGTTTGAGGTAAGTTACCATCCAGCTAACAATGGCTCCCGATATTTGTTTCTATAAAAATCTATGTAACTTCAGTGGCAGACCTAAAAGTTGGCATGAGTGGCTTAATTTTAAAATTTCCAGTCTCAACTGAAAAATAATTTTTTTTTTTCCCTAATGAAATCCTATAAGGCTTTTTATATGGGCGAAAAACAATGTTAGAATAATTCATTTTGGACATTCGCCATTAATATATACAATTTCCAAGTGAATACCCTTTATGCTAAAAAAGGAAAGCTTAGAAAATTTTTGTTTGAAGGTTTATAGATACCGTAAAAAATATATGATTTTACAATCAGTCATAACACTCAAATTTCACTGTTTTGAATATTTAGAAAAGAATCAATGCTTCTGGGGAAAGTGTTGCATATACCTGGGCACTTATGGTCACAATTAATCATCCAAACACTTATGGGTGTGAAAGGAGGTGCTATTAAAGATTGCACAGGGAAAAACAGGCATAAACCAAAACTATCCCAGGCAAACTGGGTCACATGATCGCTCTAGTTATAAGTCAATGTAAAAACATTAAAGACCAATGGGACTTGGCTATAATTCCCAATTCTTTGGGGCCTATAGTGAATTCTCTACAATAGTTATTCTCAAACTTCTACCTTTGGAAAGCTGCAGCCACCAGTAGGGGAGAAGCTAAAAGGCATCTCTTTTTAAGTCTCATCCTTGACTGTGATATTTTACCTTTATACCATTAACATCTTTACCTTTACATTTATAATATATGTCAATGAACTATGGCACTTGAAAGAACAATACTGAGAACAGTAAAACAGATTATAATTTATCAAATGAGAATTATGAAAATCGCCCAAAAGCACCCAAGAATTTTTTTTTCACCCACTTGTAAAATTATGAAAACTATATCCAATTCTAGGGAAGACATTTTCATTTCCCAATTAGATCATTTAATTGTTTAAGAAATATATATTGCCAAAAACCACTAGCACTATAAAATATCAATGACAATTTTGAGACCTACAGTGTGCACTTAAATTAGAAATCCAAAATAGAAAATGAATGACCCTGGTGGTGCTCCCCGCAACTATTTATATCATTCGGACAGTCCTAGAATTTGAATAGCTTTTCACTTTCTTTTAATGTCCCTTCTCACAAAAAAATGCCATAATTAACATTCTCAACAGCATTTATGTCCCTGAACGTTAAAACCCAAATCAAACTAAAAAAATTAAAAACAGCTGGAATTTATAAACCAAAAGGATTTTCTCCTCTGGTAAAGAGATTATAATGAAGTGTGGCACAATTTTATGAACTTATTAGTCCGACTAAATTAATTTACATTCTGCAGCACTTCAATAACTTTAGAAGTTGGAGCACTGCCCAAAAACAAAATGGGGATTTTTTTTCCTGTTGCTTTTTATGCAGAAGTCAAAATGATTTACATTTAAAAATTAAACTACAGAATAAAATACATGGCATTAAGAAATCAAGTCAAGAATACTAATGAATAAAGTTGAAATATGATATAGGGTTAATAGCGTGATATCCTTCTTTTGTGAAGCTAAAATGGTTATAATGGGTGAGTAATAACAATGTGGGTTTCCCCTCTCAAGAAACAGGCAAAGTACGTGCTAAAACTATTTCTCAGTGAACTTCCCAAACCATTAGTATCATTTATTTAAACACCCTGATATTAAGATGATACCAGCTTCAATATGGGTTCTGACAGCTTATTCTATTTATACAAGATATCACAGGGAGAATTCAGACACATTCTGATGATATCAAATGGGAAACCAGACACATTCTGATAATACCAAATGGGAAACCTCAGTAAAATTTTTCTAATATTTATTTATTTAAGATTTATTTATTTATTTGAGGGAGAGGGAGAGATGCGAGCACACAAGCAGGGAGAGGGGCAGAGAGAGAGAGGATCTCAAGCAGACTCCTTACTGAGTGTGGAGCCTGATGTAAGGCTCCATTCCAGGACCCCAAGATCATGACCTGAGCTGAAATCACGTGTCAGTGGCTCAACCAACTGAGCCAACCAGGCGTCACTCTACTAGCATTTAGAGCAAACCATCCGAGGACAGCATCTGAGGACATCTGAGGACACCATCAAATACGCTTCCCTTTCCCTAACCAATCACTACAATATCTGCTTGTGCTATTTTGCATTTTTATTTAAAATTACAAACTGCTATTTGCAAAAGTATCTATTTTCAGGCATGGCCACTTGGCATGTTCAGTATATGAATCTAGAGGCAAGAGGAGGTAACATATAGCCACTTGAGAAGTGCCTCAACAGGAAAGACTATGCAGTTACACATGGAGATAAAGGACATTCAAATTTATCTTTGATATCTGTTTCCCAAGGCCAAAATGATGTTTTCCCTCAGCTGAATTTTACTATTGTATGTCAAAAATGACTTGAGTTTCTTAATGTCATCTGTAAGAATGTGAGAAATTTGAACAAATCACTCACTATGACTAACACCCGTAACAAAGAAAGTCATTTTAGCAAAGGAGAGGTCAGAGAAACCAATACAGAAATGGAGCTGAAGTACGCTATCAAAAGAGGGAGAACAATTTAAAAATAGTAATAGATTATAAATTGCATCAAAAGACCATCATTAAGTGTTGAATTACAGTGCACTGCAGAAACCCAATTCAAAAGATAATAATCTTCCATCTTTCTCCTCTAGTTAAAATTTTAAATATTGTATTTTCCAACATGTGATACAAGACAGACATGCAACAGCTACCTGCTACAGGTAGCATTGTTCATTCATTCATTTCCCTACCATTTACTAGGTACCACGTTACTTGTAGGAATAAAAGACTAAACAAGGTACTGTCTCTGTTCCTAGCAGTCCCGAGGGAAGACATAAAGAATTCATTTTAAACAGAGCTTGTTAAGACATGCGGTGGCGTGAGCTCAGGGGCCACAGGACATGCAGGAGTCAAGGAAGCTTCCCAGAGGCAGCTACCTCTAAACTGAGAACTGGAGCTCTAGAGGGAGCTGGCCTGCACAGCTCAGAGGGGAGGATGGGAGGGCGATCAAACGGGGAACTGCAATATGCAAAGCCATGGCTGGGATGGGCAGCCAGACAGACACCTGGGAGGGATTCACCATTTCATCCTCGCGGTGCAGCTGGAGAATGGATTGTGAGGCATGAGTGGAAAGCGATAAAGCTAGAGAGGTAGGCAAGTTCCAGAGCTCATACATGATGCTGAGGAACCTTGAAAAGCAAAGCCAAGGAGAACGAATGCCGGGTGGCTCACTTGCCCTCCATCATGTGCTCTGCTGCCGCCCTTGCCACCCAGGGATTCAGGGCGGTGCCTCAGCAACACCATTACATGGGGCGCATCTTTGGATGGAGGCCAGGCTTGCAGATGGCAAGACGAGTTTTGTCGGCACGGTTCATGATGTGGTACCTGCAGACCTTATGGGAGGCGGAGGCACGGGGTCTTCAGTTCAGCCCTGGGTCCCATCCTTCCCTTTCCCTGGCTACCCTCTCTGGACCCCCTGAAGGTATCCGGAGTCTGCCTCTGGCAGAAATGACAGAGAGTGATGCCACAGTGAAGGCGGAATGCGGAGTGTCTTCCACGCTCTCCAGTTTCCCCATGTGACAGGTACTAAGACAACTACAAAGATGCAGAGGACGTGCATCTGGCTAGTTGTCACAAGCACCGGAAGTTCTTAACACCTGCTAGTAAGTCTAACAGACCTGGCTGTAAAAAGCTGCACAGGGCCTATAGTTTATCTAAAGACATTTTACCAGCTTTTACATACACACACACACACACACACACACACACACAGGGAAGCAAAAAAGGTAAAAACTCAAGTATAAGAAGAGCCTCTCCACTGTTTGGGAGAATGTGAGACCTTTCAAAGTTCTGTGGGCAGACTTTCAAGGTTGTTTGTTTTCTATTTCCTCTGTGGTTAAATCCCAAGAAGTTCCAGAGATACCTTATGTGAGCTGTGGTGCTGTCCCCCTCTTCTCTCACTAGGATCATGTTTAGTTCATACGCACGGGGCAGTCTGATGGTAGGAGCGCTGCATGACGTCCCTCGTGCGTGTGCGCGTGTATGAGGGGGGAGGAGGAGGCAAGTAACGGTTTGAAGAGAAGGGCACTGAGGTAAATATTTGAAATGCCCTGGTAGCCATATTAAAAAAGTAAAAATAAGCAGGTGAAATTAATTTTAGTACTTTTATTTAATCCAATTTCACCAAAATATTGATTCAACATACAGTCAGTATAAAAACTGTGAAAGGTATTTCGTATCCTTTTCATACTAAGTTTTCAAAATCCAGTATGTATTTTATATTTACAACACCATCTCAATTAGGACCAGCCGTGTTTCGAGTGTTCGAAAACCACATGTGGCTGGTGTCTACCATATCGGACAGCGCGGGTTCAGAGTATTTTACTAAACATTTCACCTGCCACAAACGATAAGGCCAACAGAATACAGAGACATTTTTCTCATGGTAGAAGTAGCTAGCCTAGGAGTAGGGGGAGGCGCTCACTGCCTGGAGATGGTAGTTCACTGGGCTCATGCCAAAATGCCCAGGGGCAGTGGAGGCAAAGCACGGTGACAGAGGCTGCCTTAGGGGTGCAGCGACTGGGCACAGGTGGCAGACCTGAAGAAGTAAAATCTACAACTCCCTCTTACAGCAACAGAGCTATTCCGGAGGTAGATCTGTTAAGCTCTCTTTTCCAAAACACCTCTTCCATTCACTTCTATTATTTATGACTAAATAATAGTCATATAGCTCGGTACAGCTTTTTACATGTCGACTGGGTCTTAAAATGGTTTTTAAAGATGAATGGTCTGGGAGCAAAGGAATGTGGCTCTTTGCTGCAGGGAGACACTGGGAAACAAGTCTTAGGCTTTCTTTAGCTTACCTATAAAATAGGAAAAAATGCAAAAATAATAAAATGAAGTAGGAAAGAATTCTAGATGCTAAGTGTTATGACAGAGTGAGTCTTTTATAATTTCTCTCACCTTCTCCTGGACTTACTGTTAAGAACAAAACGATGGACTTCTCTGGAACTATGAAGGGTGATAACCATTTCATATCTTGCTTCCAATTCCTTTACAAAAATAAAATCCAACTTCCTAACAATGGTCTTTGAGGTCCTACATGATCTCATCTCACCTCTGTGCCCTCATTCAAGCACTCCTCTCATTTCATTTCCTTCTTGCCCACCTTCCAGCCACATGGGCCACTGTATACTCTTCTATCATTCCAGTCTCCCTCCTGCTTTGGGGCCTTTGCACCATGCCAAGGGCACACTTAGGGCTCCGATTTCCACTTCGAACTCTAAGACCCATTTACCTCTCCAGGGAGCTTTCAGAGACCACACTATCTAACATAACCATTCCCCTGCATCCCAGATACTCTATCTTAGAATTCTTTACCCTCCTTTTATTTTACTCATTTGTTTATTTGCAAATTGCCAATCTTTCCCATTAAACCATATTGCCTATGAGGGCAGTGGTGTTGCTCTGCCCCTCATATCTAGAATAGCATCTGGCACCCAAAAGATGCTCAAATTCTTCATAACTACAGGAATAAATGAATGTCATTCAAATACAGACTTCTATCAGTAACTACTAGGGCAAAGCCTTTCTTTCTTTTTTTTTTTATGATAGTCACAGAGAGAGAAAGAGAGAGAGGCAGAGACATAGGCAGAGGGAGAAGCAGGCTCCATGTACCGGGAGCCCGAAGTGGGATTCGATCCCGGGTCTCCAGGATCGCGCCCGGGGCCAAAGGCAGGCGCCAAACCGCTGCGCCACCCAGGGATCCTGGGCAAAGCCTTTCTTGGGGAGTTCTCTTTCATCATAAAAAATGTCTTCTCATTGACATGATGTTGAGTGACAAAAAGCCAGTCACAAAAAGACAAATACCATCAAGACAGAAAGTAGAGGCAACTAAGGGCAAGAGAGGGGGGCAAAGGGGAGTCATTACTTAATGAACACTGAGTTTTGGCTGAGGAATGAATGGAGGAAGACAGTGGTGATGGCAACATGACAATGTGAATGCACTTAATGTCACTGAACTGTACCCAGCAGTGGTTAAGGTGGTATACTGTATGTTAGGTGTATTTTCCCACAGCTTTTAAAAGGTCACAATGATACAGATACCTATCAAACTAGCATCAAGTAAAAAGTGTGGTAGTATCTGTTGCAGGTGAGGCTGGTAATATGCTACCGGTCAAAATGTAAATTACTGCAATCTTTGGAAAGCAACCTGGCAACACTTCTTAAAATCAAAAATCCTCATGTGATTCAGAAATTTTAGTCTGGAAACCTATAAGGTGTAATAAATATAAGGACACATACAGGAAAAATCTTGGAAGCATTCTCTCTCCATGTGGGAAGAACCCATGGCACATATATTTTTGTATTCCTGTGGGCTCTGCATTTACTGGACGAGTAAAGTAAACATCACAACACCAACTGGCTCTCATATAATTCTCTGCTATGCTCAAAGGACAGATATTTATTCTTTCTTCATTCTTTTCTAAAATTTCACAGAAAAATATTTTCGTGTATAAGCAGGGGAAAAGACTACTTTTAAAAAGCTGGTCAACTGATGCAATTTTATCATCAAATCAACTATCCCCTGGGATTAGAAGTTTAAAAGTCGATTACAAAGTAAAGAGAACTGGTTCTTATGTAGAAGAAGCTGAGGCATATGAATGAATCACATTATGCCTTTAATATTTAATTTCCCAAAACATACTGCAAATCAAAAATTTTACATCTCCTCAGTGAGACAAAGTTAAGGCATAAAGGAAACACTGTCACAATGATTCTAACAGAAGTAGGAACACTAATTGGTTGTAAGAACGTTACCATTTTAGGTAGAAGGATTTCTTCAGATCTTTTTTCCCATTTTAAATAAGATGGGTATTGGCTATAAAGGCATGGTCCCATGATAAACAGGGACTAATCTGATTACTGTTATGAAAAACAACTCAGAGAAAAAAAGCTAATTTTCTTTCATTTAACTGCCCCAATGATTCATTTTAAAAAGGATTTTCAATATCCCCCAAGTTTCCTTTCTGAGTTCTGTTTAACACCAGACCTGCTTTTCTGGATTTCAGAGGGTTCCATGGCACCTCCTGATACACGAGTAAGATATAACATGGGAAGATTCATTTTTATTTTCATTTCAACAAATACAGACTTCCATACAGTGGGCCTCCTTTAAATGTGGTACACTTGAACAACTCTCAACAGTGCTCATGACTAGCTCCCTGCGCCCTAAATATGTCAAAGAGAATCTAAATGACATATTCGCAGATCGAAAACATGAAGCCATTCCAATGTCTTACGAAGGTGTAGAGCATTTGGAAGTCTTGGAAAGCAAATCATCTGTTGACTTTAACTATGTGCCAAGTTTGACTTTGGGATCAGTTTTATTGAAGAAAAGTGCTGTATGATTACTGCTGTAATATCTGTGACAGACAAGTTTCCTGTAGTTAGATCATTTACAATTGGCACTGTGCAAAGTTATTAAACTGGGTAGGCTTAAGGGACAGTCATTTATGTAAGAGAATGAGTTTATATTATAGTAAGTTCTGGCTATTATGTACCAACAAGGTCAGCCACATGTATAGGTGGAACTGGCAGTTAACTACTGACAAAAATGCCAGCTTGACAGATGGAGCCTATAGTCCTAGCCTGTGACATTTATTGATTCCCTTGGTTTAAAAGACCAGTGACACAACAGCCATCCTCAGGAAACAGTATTCTCTTAATCTAATCTATGTACTTGCTTCTATAGGTTTTGGGATGAGAGAGGTGGAGATCCCAGGTATTTCCAGGGAAAATCACTAGAAGTTAAAATATATATATATTTGGACACTGGAAATCAGCTCCACATTAAAATTTTTAACCAAGGGCACGCCTTCTCTCCAATTTTCTCCAAAAGGTTTCCTCCAAGGGTTAGCTTCTTTGTCAGGACAGTGCACAGCTTGAGTCAGGTTCAGACTGAGTCTAGGCTTTGACACTTACCAGCTGTATAAGCCTGCCTAAGTCACTCAACTGCGAGTGTTTACTAGTATGAAGACACATGCAAACATAAACTGTTAACGATCACAACTGCACATGAAGATATGGAAGTGAGATTTGCTTTGTATTTCTTCTTAGGAGTGAGCCCACAGCATCTTAACTTAAGCTGTCAGCGTATTTTGGTTTCTGTAGAATTGGTCTTGAAGGGAGAGAAACTGCCTGATAATTACATTTTTTTTTAAATCAATTATTGCTTCCCCTGCTCTCATCTAAAAGTTTTTATTTTTTAAAAGATTTTTATTTATTTATTTATTTATTTATTTATTTATTTATTTATTTATTTGGGGGGGGGGGCAGAGACACAGGCAGAGGGAAAAGCAGGCTCCATGCAGGGAGCCCGACTCGGGACTCGATCCCAGGACTCCAGTATCACACCCTGGGTTGAAGGCGGCGCTAAACCGCTGAGCCACCTGGGCTGCCCATCATCTAAACATTTTTAAAAGAGTACTTTCACATTAGGACTATGTGGGCAAAATTTTAATAAAATTTTGTTTCAAGGTAGAATTTAAATTATTCCTTCTAGAAAAATTACAGTTTAGGACTTTTGACCTGAACCCATACTCAATATCATGCAGTGAATCTCTTCTACAAAATAGTACTAAATAGTATTATAGCCTTTAAATGTCATCCATCACCCTAGTTGATAATAAAACACAACTATTTTAACAACCGAGAAAGCTGCTTATCCTAGGCCTACATCTGAGTTCAATGGTATTTATTCTCACCAGTATTCAAAGAAGTCCTTTACTGGTTTCAAATACACATTTTATATTTAATACGTGTGTGTGTGTGGGGGGGGGGTTAGAATCTGATATACAGAATTACCGTTCCCCTGACATTTTATATACTATCCCATCAGGTGACAATTTAAAGAGCTTTGCATAATCTGTGGAGTATGTCCAGTCTGACAAGTAATAGGAGCTCTGTGAACAGCTATCATTTATTTAACATCTACAACATGCCAGCTAATTGGCATACATCATCTCCAATTGCCAAAACACGACGCTAAACTACGTATTACCTGATCTTCATTGTACAGGTAGGAATCAGGGAGAGGCTAATAATATGCCCCAGTAGTGCAGCATGGTAAAACCAAACAAAAGTGAGCTTGGTATGAGAGAGAGAGAGAGAAAGAGAGAGAGAGACAGGTCTACCATAGGCAACATAATGCATCACAGGTATACACCTCTCTCCATGATGATGTTTCCTCTAAATATTGTTTTTCCCAAAACAAATCACCCATAATGCATAGTAGAATGATGTTATAATGCAATCATTACAGGAAAAACTACACAGTGAAAGAGATTTGCTAATGTTTCAACTTAAATCTTTTAACATATTCTTTTTTTTTATGATAGTCACACACACACACACACACACACACACACACACAGAGGCAGAGACACAGGCAGAGGGAGAAGCAGGCTCCATGCACCGGGAGCCCGACGTGGGATTCGATCTCGGGTCTCCAGGATCGCGCCCTGGGCCAAAGGCAGGTGCTAAACCGCTGCGCCACCCAGGGATTCCTCAACTTAAATCTTAAACATATTTCAGTAACTGAAAAAATATTTCATACGGGGTTGATTTAGAAAAAACTTCTTTACACACAATGAGATGAGCATTGGGTGTTACGCTTTATGTTGGCAAATTGAATTTAAATAAAATTTAAAAAAATTCTTTATTGAAAGTACCAAAGTCATAACTATCTGAAATGATATTCTTGCAGTCTAGTCAACAATTGGGGTTCTTCAAAAAACTATAATCGGATATGTTGAGTACATTTAATTTAAAAACTTTAAAGGGAAAGTTACAGTAATTTTATATCTAAAATCACTTAATAATGGTATTTCTATAATTATCCTCTTTAAAAACAGTGATTCTTATTAATGCCTTTTAAAATTATTATTCCTTTTGTAAATTATAAAATCAAGTCATATTAGATAGTAAAAAAAAGAAAAAGCACAGTTATTACTTATGTAATGGTAAGTTATGGTAAAGACAAAACAGGAAAGCCTACTCCATTTTTCTACCTAATTGAAAACCCATATCTTATGTTATACTTCTTCTGACTTGCTCCCCTGACTATAAGGGAGATAATGTGCTTGATTTTTTAAATAATTTAAAAATTGCTTTAATTTTGTTTGTTTTTACACAAGTGTTAATGACTCAGGAGAGGTTAATTTTTGATACAAAGATTTTTTTTTTGTTCTCATCCCTTCCCTGTGGGTCACGATCATAAATGACAACTTACTCGGTCTCATAAATGGCTACTAGGACTTGAAAACTGCAATTTTTTGTTTGGTAAAGGGAGTTCAACAGTGAGAATCTTCATTCAAAAAAAAAGGGGGGGGAATCTTTTCTGGTTCCATTTGATTTTTACACAATTTGTACTGCTTCATTTGAACACTGGAAAAGACAAAGTTAATTCCTAAGGCTCGATATTATTATTTTGCTTTATAGGTAATTTTCAAAATGCACTAGATGGCAAAAAAAAAAACCCACAAAAAAACAAAAAAACAAAAACAAAAACAAAAACAAAAACAAAAACAAAACAAAATACCACTGCTTAGAATGAAGTCAGGGGTCATGTCTGCAATTCTTGTGCCTTTTCCTTAATGGGAATGGGTTAGAGCACACTCCCAGGGCCCAGTGTGTACTAAGCATTCAGCAATATTCACTGAAATGAATGAGTGTGCCTGGGTTGCTATGTGGTTCTACACCGTAGCACACGTGGGGCATTTTCCTTTCCATGTTCAATGACAGCTTTATCCCTAACCGGCCCTGGCCCTGTTGTGTCCCTGCTTCTTTACTTGTCCTCTCATCTCTGGCTTTCCAGGTTCTGGACTTGGCTTAGCATGTTTCAATGAGATCTGCTCCTTAGTCACTCACTATTACAGCTCTGTTCTTTGAGATGTTGGTTAAATGAATTAGGGAAAGGTCAGCTATTTCAGTATTTGGGAGATGTCATACAAATATTTTGAATTTTAAGTATCACCAATTAGAGGAACTAAAGCTCTTCAAATAAATATAAATCCTAATCAGATGTGTCAGAAGCATATTTAATTTTAAAAACTGAAAGAGGGGATGCCTGGGTGGGTCAGTGGTTGAGCATCTGCCTTCGGCTCAGGGCGTGACCCCATCCAGGGATGGAGTCCTGCATCAGGCTCCCCGTGAGGAGCCTGCTTCTCCCTCTGTCTACCTCTCAGGCTCTCTGTGTCTCTCATGAATAAATATATAAATAAAATCTTTTTAAAAAAAAAGCTGGAAGAGAAGGTTGTCTGAAGGAATTTTTTTGTCTAGTATTATTTACTAATAGCATTTCTGTAACAACTTCATCTATTCTTCTTTAAAAAAAAAACAGTAATTTTTAAAAGATTTCTAATTAATGGCTACCAGTACTCCACTCTGATTCTTTTTTTGAATGTCACCCTAGTTCATATTAGATAGCAAAAAACAAAACAAAGCAAAAACAATTAGTACTTATGTAATGCTAGCAATATCAAATTGCTGAGCCTGGTCCAACTGGGAAAATGCTATGGTGTAGCCAGATGAAAAATAATCAACTTAAACTAATTCTGCACTCAGTTTTCCAATTAAGTCGTTCAACAAGAGTGGGAGGATAAGAGAATGCAGTATGTTTTAGAAATCTTGGTAGAGTTAATTTAAAAAAAAGGATGGTAAAAAGTAATTGTGATCTTGCAAATAATAAGATGTTGAAAGTGTGAAAAATGGTCTTTGTTCTTTGTCTGATTCTCTATTTAGGTGGATTAAATTTAAATCCTGACCTTAAATGCAAAGGTTTCCCCACCGTGGCCCTTTGGCCCAATATTCAAGAACAATACAGATCTGCCTAAACTAGTGACAAAGAAGCCAAAACTCTAAGTTTTGCCTAAAGTAACAGATGCTTTAAGTTTTACTAGTTTTTCCTTCAAACTAAATATTTAACATGTATATAAAATAGCTTCAGTTTAAATGTTCCACATTTTATTGAGAACTAAGATATACCGATTAAATTACTTCCCAAGAAGGGGAAAGTTCTTTTTTAAATGCAATGTTTGCAAAGAAAATCATTATTGTTTCTAAAGCAGTTTAAACATATATGTACTAGTTTTTATCTTCCTAACTCTGAGGGATGGGTAGGGCTGATATTTCAAGATTTAATTTCTCTTGTTTCTAGAAGAGGAAACAGATGTTCCATTATTTGCTCAAAGTATCGGAGTCAGTAGCACTATGGACTGAAGTCCATGTTGTCTGACCCAAGGCCAATTCTCTTTCTACTCTACTATCATTCTACATAAAAAGGACTTTATATTATTTTTTAAAGATTTATTTATTTGAGAGAGAGCACCGGGGAGAGAGAGAAGCAGACTCCCTGCCGAGCAGGGAGCCCCAACATGGGGCTCAATCCCAAGACCTTGGGATCATGAGCTGAGCTGAGCTGAGCTGAGCTGAAGGCAGACACTTAACTGACTGAGCCACCCACGTGCCCCTAAAAAGGATGTAAAAGCTCATTTTGGAAATGTTTTATTATATGGCTTCTTACTGGAGGACTCTCACAGTAAGTGTGCAAACTGCTGGATAATTTCCAAGTAGCATTTCACTAAAAATATTAGTAAGTGATCAGTATGGCTTATAAGAGTGTGGTTGAATCTATAAACTTAAACCCTGGTTCTTCCTCCCAAATTGGAGAATAAAATAAAAAAGGGATTGGGGGGGGGAGAAGAAGGAGGTATCTTCCTTTTAGTTTTCAAATTATATAGTTTTGATTCCATTGAAATAAAATATAATTTAATGAGCCTGAGCTATACTATAGTGATATATGTAATTTGAAATGTATGTTAAACTTCCTAAAAACCTCACCCTGTCTACTCCTCCACTAATTTTCTATAAGTGATTCTACACAGTTCTTGTTGACAATTATGATGCCCTTCTAGATTTAGATCCTTTATTCTGTTGTTTTATTTCGTTTGCTTTTTTTCATGTGCTAACATTAGAAAAGTAAACAAACACTTTTGTAACGATATATTAGGCTGTCAAATGCCAGCAATTTAATGGAGCCTTTGGTCTCCTACCTGTAAAGAGAAAATATATTTCTCACTCTTCCTTAGGGATTGTTCTTTGCTCTGTTGAGGTATAAAAGTTCACCGTTAATTAGCAACACAGCACATACAGGAAGGTGCTGCTTTCGTAAATGTAACGTTATAGTTAACAAATTCCAAGAGCTAGCATTTATTAAAGAGCTCCAAATAGGGACAACCTGAGGGCAAAATGGAAACAATCTATGTTGCTTATGAGAGTTGTGAGCTTCATTCCTTGCTGTTGATCTGTTCTGCTCTGGATGTGGATTTGGTCTATGATGTTGGAGGGAGGTGTGTGAATGTGAGAGAATGGGCACATGTGCACAGAGGGTTTTATACAGTAACTGTCTTGCTGACGACATTCGAGCTTCCCCTCACTCCTTAGCTCCAGAGCAGCCATCCCTGGGTGGTCGAGCGAGGTGGGGCAAAGCTCTGGAAGTGTGTGTGTGTGCTACACGTATCTGCCTATCTCTTAAAACATTATTACCAGCCTCTCTGTTTCCTATCTAAAAAGTCAGGATGGGTAGTGAACACAGATACCAAGAAATAAGGTTAAAAGGGAAAAAAAAAATCACTACGCTAGTTATGTCTGTCCTTAAAAACCAAAAAATTACAGGAAAAATTTTAGGGACTTGAAACACTGGCATCTTTTTATTTGCTACAGAATTTTTCTGCCTTCTCAACTATAAATAGCTTCATGTTGTGGCTCCCTACGGGGTTATAAGCTGCTGAAATCATCATTTAGACCCTCTAATATGAGAAGTAACAACAGCACAAGTCCCCCCAATGATAACTACAGCCAGCAGGCCTGTTCCATCGGTGCTGTGGGCCCAACTCCTTCAGCAGGCTTTCAATCTCATTGTGTGGCTTCCCGCACACGGCACCAAACAGCCAAAACAGCCACTCGTATCTATTGCCTAAAGCTCAGCCAATCTGCCAAATGCTGAATACTTAACTGTGCAGTTTATTTTAAAGTTTTCAAGAAACTATTTCTAGGTAGAAAGTGAACTTTTTTCAGAATTTTGTCTCTGCTTTTCCTTTCCTATTTACCTGGGCTGCTTTATCCCTTTTGGAGAACAGATTGCCACAGACTCACTGGTTCCAACCCTCCACTTTTCCATCATCTCTATTCTTAGCATGTTTCCTTCCCCGGTCTCTGTCAGAGACCTCCTTCTCCCAAATGAATCCACCATCGGGTCCTGCCAATTCCTCTCTCTCACCACTCAAATCAGGCCTTCCACTCAACAGCACCAATGCCATCCCAAGTTAGGTCCTTTCTACTCTCTGTCATCCACAATCCCATCTCAGTTGTCATCTCCTCCTCTAGGTGGCACCTGCCATGAGCCACTCACTGCTGCACACTAGAGACAGAATTGTCTAAGCCACTATGTTGACTTTTTCCACTGTAAAGAGTTTTATAAAAAGACTGGATATATTTAAGAGAATGGCTGTGATTTCTCATTCCAATATGAGGGCTTTACATAATCCAGCCCTAGTGTCTTTGTTCCGTTGCCAGCTCCACATCTGAGCATGGGCCTACTCTGGCCAGGCTGCCGCTGAACTGGGCCTGCTCAAGCCAGTGGGCTCAGGTTCAGGCTCCTTCTTTCCACTCCTCCTCCTACCGTTCCTCCTCAATGCCTAAATGCCTCCGCATCCTCTCTGCCCTTCCAGGACCCTATTTTGGCATTTGACTGCAGTCAATTTAGCAATTTTCATTTTCAGTGTCAAAGTATCAAATCATGTAAGTTGTATGATCCTGATAACACCATGAGTGCAAGTTCTGTGAGAGCAGCTTTGTGCCCTCTGGCTCTCAGGTCCCTTTCTGAGCCACAAGGCATAAAGCAGACAACAAAGAGCTGAGGAGTTAGCAGCTTCCAGGTTTGTATGAGGTAGGCCATTCTCACAGTGGTTCTCTGAACCTGATAGGTTATATCGAATTTGTATCACACACAGGAAATGAAACGCAGGAAGATAAAAAGTTTTAAATAAAGCTTTAGATTAATACCAAAGATGTTAAATAGGTACTTCAGGATGGTAATGGTAATTTTTTTAAAATATGGAGATCATTCCTTAAGAAAAAATAGAGACTACCCAATTCTCTCCCATTAGGGCAACAGAAATTCACATTAGAATTTCAACTTGGAATGGCTAAGAGTTAATTATTTAGCGTATAGAGAGATAACTGTTAAATTATAATGTGCTCTTCATAAGTGTTCTGAAGCTAGAGAGGTTGCCCTACTTTTTAGCGGGTAAAAATAGTTGGGATCTTTGTAACTCTGTGAGAGGCAGTGTTAAGTACACAGAGTCAGAATGCCTGGGCTTCCTGAGTTCAAATCCCACGTCCTTCAGTCTCAGTGATCTTGAACTACTTGCCTCTCACATGCCTCAAATGACAGATCTCTAACAAGAGGACAGATAATAATCATACCTACTTCACAGGATTATTATGAGGATTAAAATGAGAATATACAATAAAGTTCTTAGCATCATGAGCATGAAATAAGTACTTAGATATTTACTATTATTGCTATTAAATTCAAGAGTTGAAGGATCATAGCATAAAGGCTCGTTAAAACACAGGCAACGTTTTCCTTGTTCCGAGAGTTTAGATTTAAAGATACTACCTTTGAAAGATCACAAAACTTTCAGATTTAAGAAGGCTGTTGTGAGGAGTAAGTGAAAACATGGAGGACTGGACACAGTGTCTGGCATCTAGTAACTGTTTGATAATGGCAGCTACTATTATAGGAGCAGGTGGTTGACAAAATAAAGCATTTTTTAAAGCACTGCTCCTTATTATAAACCAAACTATTCCATTAACAGCAAAAAAAAGTGTTATTTTTTAAATTTCCAATTACGGTTCGTGTAAAAGGAACAGACACATTAAAACCAATGCTCATGAAAATTTTCTTACCAACAGGCAATCCTTTACACTAGTTTTTAAGAACATCATAGGTTAGGTGACTCACTCTTGTCTTTGGGTTGGCTACTAGAAAGACGAGAGCCAGATGAGTGAGTGGCCAGTCTCTACAAAAGTCTCAGGGCATATATTCTCTATGTCACCCCCAGTCCTGGCTCTATTCTTCTCTATTTTGCTTTCATCTTCCCTTTGTCCCATTTTTCATTTCACTAATTTTAAATTTCATGTTAACTTACATAAAGTTGTTTCTTTGGATGTTCTTCTGGAATGAGATGGGTGCCAAACAAATACATGTAAACATTTGAAAATCACTGGGCTTCTAATTTATATTTTACAAATTTGTGAAGTGAAGTGCACCTTAACTTAAAATTTTAACTTACAAAAAGCTCTCCTTGGATAATGTTAATTTACTTTTGACCCACCTGTCCCTTCTTCAAATTATTTTCTAGTAAGCCACTTCAATGTATTTTTTATTTCAGAGAAACAATGACAGAAACAAGAGTGACTTCCATATATAAATAATTATCGAACAATCAAGCAACAATGTTGCTTGAGCACCTGCTATGTGTTTGGCATTATCTCTGCATTGGTCAGCAAATCAAATCTCCTTTATATCATGTTTAGTTGTGGGCCCTGGATTAAGGATTTAATAATAATCAAGGCTTAATGATGAATAAAAACAAAAACTGGGATAGAAAATTCCACATATACAATAACGTCCGAAGTCTAGCTAACCTTAAAATAACCACAGACCAAGTTAATTAGGACTTTCTGTGTACAACTTGGAGAAGAGAGAAGAGAGAAAAATCATTCACAGATGCCTAACACACACACACACACACACACACACACACACACACACACACACACTCTTACGCACGATGTCCCAGATTTATGTTCTCTAAGGTTCTAACAATGGCACATTCTTTGTCTAAGTACCCATTTCCTGGGCAAATCCATCTGTTTTCATGGATGATAATTCCAAAATCTTTGTTTTCAATCTTGCCTTAGTCCCCAAGCTTCAGAATCTCACATCCAACTTTCTGTTAAGCACACCTGAATGTCCTATAGACATTTCAAACTCATTGCACTAAATCAAACCTCATTCCTGAGGTTATTCATCCTGACAATGGCCCCCCTTTTTTCATATGCTACATAAATTACTCCTTATTATGTCTACTGTCTCTACCACCCCTTACTAGAATGTACACTCTCCACCAGGGCAGGGATCTTTGTGTATCTGATCTTAATGTAAGATATCCCTAGGTATACTTAGAATGGTGACTGGCATTTAGTATATATTAAATAAATGTTTGCTGAATGAATGAACCTTTTTTCTCATGTCCCCAAAGCTGTTTCCTCTCCAATGCTCCTAACTAATATCAGCAGATGAGCCTGGAGAATCATCTTTCTTTACCTCTAATATAGAACTACCAATGTTCCTCCCCAGATAGTCTCCTTAACTACCCCTCCTCTCAACACTGATGATCTAGTTCTTTCCCCGGACATCTCTTACCAAAATGATTTAAAACAGACACCAGAATTGTCCCTGTTTAAACAAGCATACCTCTGTGAAGCCAGATATTAAATGTAAAACTGAGCTTGCCATTCTGCTACATAAAGACATTCAGACCTTCTGTTTCGCCCAAGGGTAAGTTCAGGCCCCTACTTATGGACCAAGACCCGGACCCAATCTGCACATTCAGCTTCATCTTCTATTACCTCACACCTCAAATTTTCAAAGTGCTTAATGTGAAATTGCTTCTGGTGTCCTGGGCAGTCTATCCTTTTCTTTCTTCACCACTGCCAATTCTAATCTTTCAAGATTCAGTTTGGGGGTCAATTCTTCAAGAAGCCTTCCCTTACCTTCCGGGTTGGCCTAAATGTCATGGCTTTGCATGTTTCCATAGCAACAAACTGAAGGGATATAAAAAATCTAGGCAAATATTTGCAATTAGCACTAAGGCCTTATGTTTATATAAGGAAGAAAGGAGTGTTCGTAAAAACCATAGATATGATCTACTGGGTAGGTATTTATTTAAGCTCTTAAAATAAGTAATTAGAAAAAATCAGGTTACTTGGTTCCCAATATCAGGTGAAGGAAAGAAATAATCTTTAAAGAATTTTATGAGAAAACTGTAAGCCAGAACAGTCGTTGGCTTCCTATCAGCAGTTCTGGAAGACTCATAATGGATTTTAATGCTTTTTAGCTTCCTATACATGCCTCATGGGGACACTGAAGGCTATATCATATCATATCATGAACTGAAGACAACTAATAAGTATAAATTATTTCCTTGCATTATCATTTCTTTAATTTTGTATTGCCAGTTAAAAAAGAATGGCTATATTTCAATTATTATATAATACCATCCTAATTAGTTTGTGTCTACTAAATTCAAGTTCTCTATTTTGGGGCACAATGGTATTGTGCCCATCCCCTATTCCCCTACACCTCCCACTTGCTCATATAGCATTGATAAGGCAAATGTGGGTTTGACATAGCAAGACACGCTTTCCTCTGGACCTGTTCAGTTTAATCATTAATTTCAGAAAAGGAAAGGAAATTAACTGTTAACCAACCATCACATTTAAGAATAGTTTCCCGCAAAGAATAATCTATAAATGTAAAGATTCTATAATCTATATGCTGCGAACTACATTTGGAAGGACTGAGGTACATATTCACAGGCCTGGTTGCCTTAAAATTCTGTGTATTTGAAGAATCCTTTGATTAATCTATAACCATATCTCCTAAAGTGATTATCATTTCAGGAAATAAATTTGTAAGTCTCTTACTTGAACGGAAATGTTTGAGTATGGAAACTGACATCATACGATTTGGCTGACCTTTACCAAGATATGGACTCTTTAGCCTAACAGGTCTGCTTACAAAAATATAAATCCAGTTGACTTTACATAATAATGAACTCTCTCTCTTCCTTTTTACAGCCTTGTAACTCTTCAGTGGTTTGTGGTAGTTGTGTCTACCAGACTTTGCTTGTATACTGAATATCCAAAAAAGAAATTGGGTTATAAAATAGTATACAGAATGTAGTTGGCTCTGTTCATTGAGGAATCACAAAATAAAATACACATGAGATGAAACTCAGGGTAATTTATAGTTGGAAAAAGACTGAGATAGTAAAAACTCAGACTAGAATTAGGGCTGCAGATTAGAAGGCCAGAGGCCTGCATGTGAACTCTTTGGCTGGTTTTATTGCTAATTTACTGATTTGGCGGGAAGTCATTTAACCTCAGTTGCTCTGATGCCACATGTATACACTCACATGTACCTTCAAACATTTATTTGGTGGTGACTAAATATCTAGAGTCTTGCTGAATAGACTCTGGCAAGACTCTGTCCTGCCCTAAAGATACCTAACAGAGAAGCTGAAAGTCTAGGTGATGTTCTTAATATTTTCTCTACTATGCAACTTCCAAAGGTGAGACTGCCAGAGGGTCATTATGAGGGGAAATCTCAACAGTCCAGGCCACAATGGAATGTGTGGGACAGCCTCTACAGAAAATTTTGGCAGACCCTCTGTTATCCCCACTTCCCCCACATGCCTTTTGAGAACTTTTGAGAACTGCTAGTCTAGAAGGATCTTACAGCTTCCAAGGGCAGCACTATAAAGAAAATACTGTATTATAGAAAAAATGAAGATCTAATGAAGAAACCTAACAGCACCACATTATTCTATATGTCTCTCTGTAAAGACATTAGAGAACTGTAGCATTTGATCCTAAGGAATCTAATATTAAAATAAATATCTAATATTTTGATGTACTTTGATTTATAAAATCTGCAAAAACATTTTGTTTTCATTTAATTTTTCTTAGAAGTACATAGGGCAATACTACTTTTCCTATTGAGATATAAAGAAACTGAAACCCAGGCAAATTAAATAACTCACCTAATGAGCGGCAGAGCCAGAAATTAAAACTAAATCTTCTGACCCTAAAATCAGTCCAGTATCCACCCAAGGGCAAACCCTACTTAAAAAATATAAATACATAAATGCTTATTCTTTTTAAGATAGAAAGGTCCTAACAAATCTTCAAGGCAAATAAGCAACTCAAATTTAAAAAAAATATATAAACTTCCATTTTTAAGGTACAATGATATGACTCTTAACAGACATTATTGGAAAATAAGGTGTTCTGCATGAAACTTCTAAGGATTTTTATATTAAATGTTTAAGATGAAAAAATAAACACATATATACATCACATTAAACAGAACACAAAGATTATAATTTACACTTTAAAAAAACAATTTTCAGTCTCCCTACAGTTATTATACCACTATACCAATCTTTAGAGTAAAGTGCTCTGGGGCATAAAGCCTTAAACCTGGAAACTCAGAGCTCAAATTGCTATGTTTTTCCTCCTGTCTCCACTCTAGCAGACACTTCCAGTTCTGTCTTTGGTGTGGTTAGCTCTTTTCAGCTTAGCTGGCTCCCTTCATCCCAGCTCCTTCTCCTTCTATCCACTTCCACTTGGAATTCTCTGCTTTTGTGATCTAAGGAGAAGTTTACAGTTATCAGGGAAAGCTAGAAAACAAACTTGGTAAGTATTCAAATTTAAAAACACATGCGTGTTTGCATACGTGTATGTACAACCATAGTCACACATAAGTATGCACACATACTAACAGTGCCAAATTATGTCTTCTCAGTGCTTACATCACTCCCTTTGTTATCACCAAGTAGGCATGAGCGAATGACATATAGGGTCGAATGTCCATAAACTTGAAAATTAAGAAAAATGAAAGAAATAGATCGTGGGATTTGGGGCCATGAGGTGTTAGGCTGGGTCTGTGTGGAGTCCTAAAGACTTTAATACAGGTCTGAGTTTTTGGCTTCATGATTTTGAATAGACTAGTTAGTAGACTGGGTCTAATCCTAATTGTCTTCATCTGTAAAAGGGGAATAAAAAAGAATCTACACACCATAATTTTATAACCACCACCTCAAACTATATAAAGTATTAGAAAAATAATTTATTAAATCAGAAAGTTCTGATACAAAGACAAATTTCTCATATATTCTATCACACAATAAAACAATAAAGAAGTAACAAATACAAAATAAAAACAAGTCCTGACTCTCATGAAGTTTATATTCAAAATTTATAGTCTTGTTTCATGCAGGTGAACTCTAAAATCATAACTCCCCTCCAAAATAGGGACTAAGGTATATTAATAGAAGTTTTAAAAAGTGTTAATCAAGTTTCACTGTTTCACTGTTATTGATCAGCTCTTCAATGAAGATTATAGATATCAAAGCTTTCCTTATTTATTTATACCTTAAGTCTACAAAAATAATTATTTCCTCAGTTACTTTCATAGAACCTACTTAAAACAGGGAAAACTATGCAAAAACATTGGGAAAACCTTTTGCTTCTGAAGCAGAGAAGTGCAGGTTCTATAGAGTTGAAACTTGGGTCCTGATAAGAAGGCTGACCCACCTGCGGGGCAACACAGAGGGTCCTGCTCCAAATGCCCTTCTCCACACTGCTTTATTTTTATATATCACCTTACTTTGTTCACTAATTAGTGAGCCTGGAGCGAGCAGGAGGTGGGGGGTGGGGGGAGTCTTTATATTGGAAGATACAAAGTGGCATTAGGAAGGTACCAGAGGCAATTTTACCTATTTATCTACTACTGAGACAATCATATAGTTAAGAAAAGAGAGAAGGGGGTGACAGGGGAGGAAAGTCTGAAAAAAATAAATTGACTTCACTATCATACAAATTTATTTTCCAAGACTCAGTCTCCTGGTAACAGGATCCATTTTTTTTTCCTGTAGGAAATGCTATTCCCCACTGTTGGTCTAGGTAGCATAGGTTAGCAGACTCCAGCCAGAAGTAGCCTGTCAAATCCCTGCATTCCCAGGTCACTGTGATTGGTTCAGAGGGGAATATGGGGGCCAAGTGTAGTCTTAGATTTAACTGGGGACTTATAAGAACTGTTGGCAACAGAGAACCTCTTTTTCACGAGGTCCTGGTGGCTGTCTAATCACCATGAGACAATATGGACAAGAACAGAGCCAGAGCAAAGTCAAGGGGGGCAGGTCATGGAACTGAGCTCTAACCACCTGGCTTAAGACCATGACTTATGGGAAGCCAAGCCTATACCAGGGCTTTAGAGTTACGTGAGCCAATGAATTTCCATTGGTGCTTAAGCCAGTTTGTGTTCAATTTTCTGTCACCTATAACCAAGAGCCCATATTCTGCGAAAGAAATACAGAATGCCTATTACTGATTCAGTGCTGGGTTTGGGGACTATTAAATAATTAATGGTGTAAATAATGTAAAATCATGTAATATTAACTAAATAATGTGAAATCAAACCCAGAAGCACAGAAGTGACTACTTGGTCAGCTTTTTCATCTGGAACTGAAGACATTTACTCATGGTTACCAGCAAAACAAAGATTAATCATTCAAGTCCCTTACCCTTAGGTCTCTGAAACATCCCAGAAAACTGCCCTGAGAAATAAACCTATGGGCGTTTTCATGTCCCGCTCCTTTTTGAAATCAACGTCAATTATGCCGGTGACACTGCTAACTAATAGCAAAACTTCTACACTTCAACCAGTCATGTAGTCAACATTTAATAAAACCATTTGGACTAAGTCTGATGTTAATTAATTGCTTATAAGTGAGGATGGAGGGAGGCAAAAAAGAAACTAAAAGATAGTACTTCTCCTTAGGAAGTACAATTACTCGGACAGAAGCAAAAGCTAGCCTAAATACACCTAGAGAATTGCAGTCAGATGTTTAACATCCTGATTTGTAAACCTTCAGTTAGAACAAAGGTAAGACTTTAGCTGGGACCTGGAATCCGAAGCAGCTGCTCAATGGAGTCATTCTGTATGGAACACAATTTAAATTACAGACATGACTCTGATATTAATGTTTTAATTTGCCACACATATATTTGCACAGAAACACAGAAAAGACATGATGCATCCTATGTGGGCCTAGTAAAAATGCTCCTGCACTCATGCAAATTAAATTTACGTAGAATTATCTTTCTAAGGTTCACTGAAAAACCAAGACCAACAAAAACAAAAAGTTATTTTTCGCTGATCTCAGTTCCCAATGTTAAATTTTGCCCATTAAATAGTGCTCAGTGGAAAATCACCAGGTGGTTTTAGGTAAAGACATCATTACTATTTATCACTGACAGATTGCATCAGAAATGTTTTTGAATTATTTCCCAATAATGACTTAAAGTCAACTATACCAGTAAACTACACACTAGGAAAGAAAAGGTGTAAAAGGAACACCCACATGAACATTTACCTTCCACTGCTCTTTTGAAGAACACTTTGCAGCTGCCACAGGTTACTACCCCATAATGACATCCTGAAGCCTCATCCCCACACACCAAACATATTTTGGAAGGTCTTGAAGATCCAGTAGAAACACTTCGTAAGGTAGAGCTGAGGAAAGAAATCAAGATTTAAATAAATACACTGTAGTAGCACATTTGATATGCTGTATAGTTTAGCTCAAAATCTGTCAATACTCGTGGTTGCCTAAATGAATTCAGTATTTATGGGTCACGAGTGTGACTTAGAAAATGAAAACTCTATCAGTGGAGGAATGCTATCCAGAATTCTGTATAGCAAAGCACAGCCTTTTTCAAAAGCACCAAAAAATAATATTCACATATATACTTTTCTCCATATTTTTGAGAAAGTTGACCAGAAAATCTTATTTGCATTCTAGGTGGGTAGGGAGGAGAAGAATCTTGAGTCAAGTCATCAGGGAAATATTTTTGGTATCAAAGAACTATTACAATACTTCTCTACTCTCTTTACTCAGATTATAAATCTCAAATTATGCTAGATAAACTCCCATTTCCAACACAATCCACTAACTAAAATGCAAAACTTCTTCCTTTACTGTCAGCAATTTTAACCCTCCAAGCTTCTACATTTTTTTCCTCTTACCTTACTTAGATAGGTATGTTCAAATCACTTCAATTTGCTTAATAATTTGAGGGGACATAGTCAATACTTAAAAAAAAAAAAGCTATGTATAGTAAATATTTCAGTATCTTTTTGGTAAGAAACTGAAGGGTTCTGGGCATTGGTTTTTAGGGACAAATTTAACCCTTTAAGCAAAAATCTATATGAATACTTTTATTTCATTTTTTAAAGAAAAAATTTAGTTATTTATTCACGAGAGACAGAGACAGAGAGAAAGCACGCATGCGAGAGAGGCATATGCAGAGGGAGAAGCAGGCTCCCCGCGGGGAGCCTAATGCAGGACTCGATCCCAAGACCCCAAGATCATACACTGAGCCGAAGGCAGATGCTCAATGAATGAGCCACCCAGGTGCCCTTATATGAATACTTTTAAAGGGGCATCTTTGCATATATATTGTGGTATATTATATATTCCACTGCTAGTTAATGGCACAGTTTAAACAAAACTGTTTTAAATTCTAATAAGGACTCATAGTTTAGTGACAGATGTGTTTTGAGCAGGCAAAGAAGGTGATGTTATTCATTCTTCGTCCTCATGCATTTATTATCTATATGCAGGTCCTGTGCAAGGTACTGAGGAAATAAATACCCAAACCTAGTATCTGTCCTCCAGTTAGTGGGAACATGAATTATTACGGTGAGTGCTACGCTGCAGGGCCGTATGGTGCACATACTGGGACAGCTGGGGCGATGTCACTCAAGAAGCACTTCTCAAAAGGTGACCACTGAACTGAATTTGGAAACACAACTGGATGAGAGTTGGGCCAAGAAAAGGGGCAGGGGAAGCAGAAAGTACAGTGGCTCAGGGAAATGCCAGCTAGACATATTCAGAAACTTTGAGTAGGTTTATTGTATGTCACCACCATCACCTTGCTGTCACGACATCGGTCTCCATGTGAAATAGCAAGAATGTGGGGAAAAGACTCAAAGAAAACACAGTAAAAGGTTAGAATGGTTAGATTACAGGGATGCTTTCTTTTTCTGTCTTCCCAATTAGCTAAAATGTAATAATAATTCTGTCCTGGTAATTTTTTTTTAAAGATTTGAACTATTTTACCTATGCTCTCACCAGAAGAAGAAGAAGGGTCAAAATATTTAGCTGCTGGAGCACTGCAGCATGACCGACTTTCGAGAAAATGACTTCTTAAATCAAGGACTGAAACAATGTTCTCCAAAGTTGTTTCTCCTTCTGAGAAAAGTGCTCTTTATTATTTTTATTAGTGTCCTTTGACTTCTTTATGGCATTCAAAACATTCCATTTCAGCACCAGTAACTTCTTCAGCATATCAGCCAGGGGAACTCAATCCATGCTCTGTCCGACTGGCTTAGGCTTCACAGGGAAATACCTCGACTTCGTAAACAGAATGTAACTTATGATCTTCATCAACATGTAACTGCTTTTCCACAACCACTAGCCTGCATGAGACTTGTATTTCACATTTTTGAGAGCCCCAGGCTTGGTCCCCAAACTTAATAATCTCGTAACCTCTGTCTTCGCAACTCTCTTCTATCCAAACTCACTTCCTCTGTGATCTCGCCTAGTTTCTTGGCTTTGAATATCATCAATATGCCCCGGACTTCCAAATGTTCACCTGCGGCCCATACACCTCTCTGGAATTTCTGCCCCATTCATCTGACGGCCTGACGTGTCCAGTTGAATGTCTGAGTGTTGAATGTATGTTTGCGGATCATCCTCCTGCTCCTCCAACAGACTTTGTCATCTCAGTTAATGGTAACTGTTTGGGCTCAACTGTGTTCTCTCCAAAATTTGTGTGTTGAAGTCCTAGCCCTGAGGAAGTCAGCTTGGGCCTTTCCTTGGGAGTGGGCTTGAAGCCCATATGATCAGTTAAGACGAGCGCGTCCTGGCGTGGGGTGGGCCCCTTCCCCAGCTTGGCTGGCATGCTTACTCAAAAGTGGGGATTAGGGGACACACACACACACACACACACACAAATGCCGTGTGAAACACACACACACACACACAAATGCCGTGTGAAGGTAAAGGCGGTGGTGCTTTTACGAGCCAAATAACACTGAGGATTGCCAGGAGACTACCAGGAGCTAGGAGTCAGGCAGGATCAGGTTCTCCCTCACAGCCTTCAAAAGGAACCAACCCTGCTGTCACCTTAATCGCAGACATCAGGTCTTCAGACCCCGGGGACAACATATTTCTGCTGTTTCAGCCACCCAGATTGGGATGCTTTGTGGCCGCAGGCCTGGAAAACTAAAACAGCAAATTGGACTCATCCCTGACTCTACTCACACCACACACACAATCTGTTAAAGTCTACTCACTTTGTCTTCAGAATACATCCAGATTCTGCTCACCTCCCACTGTTCCTGTGGTACCACTAGCCCAAGCCATCAACATTTCTTCCCTGGAATCTGCAAAAGCCTTGTAGCTGATCTTCCAGTTTCTCCCTGCGCCCCTCCTTCCCCTGTAGTCAGAATGATTCTGACTCACTCCTCTGCTCAAAGACCATCCAGGGGCTTTCTTTTACACTCAGAGGAAAAGTCACTGTTACCCATGTAACCATAGGGCCAGAATCTGGCTTCCCAGACTTCTCTAACCTCTTTGACTTGCCTACACCGCTTCAGCAACACTGGCCTCCCCACTAGCCCCTGAACCCACCAGGCGCGCTCTGACCTCAGGGCCTTTGCACTTGCTATCCCCTCTTCACCTAGGTATCTAGAGAGTCCTCTCTCCTTCACCTCCTTCATCCAAATGTCACCTTCTCAGTCAACCCTTCTCTGACTATGCTACTGAAAATGCTCCCATCCTCAGGATCCTCTTTCTTCTTCTGGCTTTATTTTTCTTCCTAGAACATATCAGCATCTAAAACACCATCCACTTTACTTCTGTACTCTGTTTATTGTCTTCCTCATCCCCGCAAGAAAGTAAATTTAATAGGAATGGGGGTTTCTTCTGCTATTTACCACGGTGTCCCCAGAGACAGGTCCCTACTCAGTACTTGAGTAAATGAGTGATTTCAAATAACTGGCACTGTCACAACAGATAACGTAAAACCTACTGCATCAACAACTTTCAAGTGCTACTACACTCCTTATATAAAGGAATGAGATTTGTTTTTAACCATCTAGAGAGTGAAAAGTATGCAGTGGAACCAAATTAAGAGAATTCGAAGAGAGAGTCTAAGTATGAAAAAGATACACGGTGAAGTCCAAATTAAAACAATTTTCTTTAATTATAAAATTAAAGCAAACATGAATGATGTTTCCCTCTTGTTCACTGCCATCTTTCAATGACACAGAGCAAATCTGCCTCATGTGCAGCCCTCTGCCTCCTGGGTTTCCGTTACCCTGTATTGAGCTCGTTCTTCTTACCACGCCTCCTCTATTTTTCAGACTCCTCATTTTCTAGATCATCAATGTAGCTTTTCTTCAGAGCTCGACCCATGACCATCTTTTTTCTTATTTCTGTACTTTATCCCTTCATGATCTCATTCCCTGTCCCAGCTCCAACAGCTCTCTTGGTGAATGACTTCCCAAATCTTCATATCTGGCTCCAACCACTCCCCCATGTCCAACTGCCTGTTTTCACTTCCTTTACATAACTCATAGGCTCATAGAATGCCTCTGCATTCTATGAGCTTCTAGAAGGGTCCGGCTATCTGCGAGCTTCCCAGGGTCAAACCCTGGACTCTCCCCCTAACTGCCAAATCTAACAGTTATTGCTGCTATGAACACGGTACCAGGCCCTCGTCACTCACTTTCGAAAGGTTCCTCCCTGACACCAGCCTCTCCTCCCTTCCAGCATCTCTTCCAGGAGCTGAGAAATGAATTTTCCTGTTTAAGAGCTCTGCCTGAATGATCTCCATCACCCCCCACCCTGTCACGAACGATGACCTCAGTAGGACAGCTAAGTGCTCTCCCCCCACAACCTCCCTTCAGGTCCTCCCGTGTGCCCAGCCTTGCGCACCCTCCCTGCAGGGCACACCTGCACTTGCACAACCCAGCTTCCCCTGCTCCCACTCCTGGCAATGCATCCATCCTTGCAGGGGCCGCATCCATCCTTGCATGGGGCCCCATGTTCTCCTGCCCTCCTCCTGATTCACCCCAGTGCTCGGCTCCCCCCCTTTCAGCAGTCCTCTCTCAGGGCCTTATGGGCCTTACATTAGAGACCCGCGTACTCATCCTAGTCCCTTCAGGGCAAAACCCTGTCCTGTGCAGCTCTGTGCTCTCTGATGCCATTAGTGTGGGGTTGCTACTATTTATTGGATGAACTAAATCTCACTCCTAATCTCATTACAGTAGAACATAAATTTCCAAAAGGCGATTGGACAGAAGGTAAATTAACGAGGCCAAGGTTATCGGCTCAATTCCCATACGGTTCGTTTAGCTTTTCACAGAGGAAACGGGCGGGGGGAGGGGGGAACCCATCCGGGGACATAGACTGCTCTCCAAAGCCCAGCCAGCAGTCTCACAAACACATGCATTAGGAACCCAGAAGACAGGCCACAAAGAATGGATGGGTCGGGAAGCACCAGTCCCTACTGACACTTACTCATGTGGTTACCTTTGAAACTGAAATATGGGACGTGTTGGGAAATTATATGTTCAGTCTTAAGCAACACATCAGTCCATTTTAGAAGAGAGTGGGTAGAGAGAAGGGAGAGTAGAAGGGAAGCAGGAAGAGAATGACAGGGTGCCAGATGTTGGACTCACTTCTTAGGCACCGAGTGCTATCAAAGCACAAAGCTTATTCAGTGATTCTGTATGTCAGAATTCAACTCTATAGCATGGTCTATTTACTAGGCATCTGCAGACAATGTGAGGGCCAGACTGCAGGGTCAGCTATGCAGGGGCAAAAGCAGGAAGAGAGGTTCAGGCTCCAGTTCTAGCTCAGCTATTTCCTGGTGAGACCTCAGCAAAACCACCTCTCCTCTTTGGACCATAATTCTCATTATAACAAGGTTAAATGGGAAATCTCCAAGATTCTTTTCAAGATGTCCTTTTAAGACAAAGATGGATACAAAAGATAAATGAGGCAGCCTGTGCTGATCAAGTTTTATACAAACCAAACCATCAAGCTCAAATTAAAGACAATGAATCTACACCACAAATAACCATCATTTGATCTAGAACAGGCGTAAGAACATCTAAATGTAAAATCATATTCTTTCAACAACATCTAATCGTGTAGCACTTAAGACTCTATTACATCTACTTGATTGCATCTATGTTGATTTTGGTTAAAATTTCTTAATAAACGTATGCATTAAAAGGGTACTCTACCCCCTAAAAACCATTTTTATATTGGGAAAAACTATCCAAACTGATGATTTTTGGTCTTGGTTATCAAAGAAACATTGCTCACTAAAAGAAGTTTGTAACCTATAGAAAAGGAAGTTAGTTCATAGGGTTTCATACAAATGTTAAAATACTATGAAGCAAAAGTCTGTGAACATTGTATTTCTGCTTATAAAGACAGTATTTGTTAGGAAAAAACAAGAAAGATGCAGCTATTTTTAGTGCTAAATATAACAATTCTAATGACCCAGTGAGAAGACTGAAGACATTAATCAAGGTTCTAGGTGCATGCTGATTTTGGTGACATTTGGAAAGGGATACACTAGCCAATCACTAAAAACATCCCTGAAGGGACGCTTGGTGACTCAGTGGTTGAGTGTCTGACTTCAGCTCAGAGCGTGATCCCAGGTCCCGGGATCAAGTCCCATGTCGGGCTCTCTGCATGGAGCCTGCTTCTCCGTCTGCCTATGTCTCTGCCTCTCTGTGTATGTCTCTCATGAATAAATATATAAAATCTTTGGGAAAAAAAAATCTCTGAAATGGCAGGATGTTTAGGAAGAAGCAGTAAGAAGCTATATGAGAAAAAAAATGGTTTTTAGTGATCAAAACATGACTGGAAAACAAAACAAAACGAAACGAAACATGACTGGAGAAACCAGCTCACCGAGAAACTGTAATGTGCCATGTTGTTCCAGGAGAGACCATATGAAAAACTATCTTTCCACATCATTATAACAATTACAGAATAACACAGTAGTGACTGACGCGCTATTCAGTGAGCTGAAATTCTTCATATGAAAATACTGTCTCATTTCTTAAACTCACTCAACGTGAATTAAATGAACCTATCTTTTGTACTATCACTTAATCAGATATATGCTTCTACCATCTCCACCAGCTGCTAAAAAGGATCTTTTCCCCATGTAATCAACTCCAGTGTTCAGTCAGCTATCTAGAGCAGGGTGAGAATTCTGAGGAATATACAACAATACTTCAATAAGCATCATTGTCTCTGAGCACATGGGTGTGTTTTAAATCATTTGTTAATTAAGCAATTCATGGAAGGCCTATTATAGGCACCACTGTGACAAATAAGAGAGAAAGTCCCTATTCCTGTGGAGTTTCTACCGTAGTAAGAGAGATAGACAATACAGAAGTAAGCGAACAATTTCAGCTAGTGAGAAGTGCTATCGTATTTTACAATCTCAGTTGTACAAATGAGATTACAAGGCTACCCACCACTGAAAATTCAAAAATATAACTAGCATGGAAATTGAAAATTTAAAGCACAGCTATAGCTGATCAGTCTTTTCCAATTGACTTTTTTGTTTGTTTTCACGATAGTTTATATCATAAATAATGTTAGACTGGCTTTGTTTATCCTGCCCTGGGTGGCTCAGCAGTTAAGCACATCTGCTTTGGCTCAGGGTGTGATCTTGGAGTACTGGGTCCGAGTCCCACATCAGGTTCCCTGCATGGAGCCTGCTTCCCCCTCTGCCTATGTCTCTGTCTCTCTCTTTCTGTGTCCCTCATGAATAAATAAATAAAATCTTAAAAAAAAAAAAAAAAAGAGAAAGAAAGAAAACAACAGACTGAGACTGGATGGGGTGGTGGAGCACAGGACTCTTTAGAAAGGTAGCCTGAGAAAACATCTCTGGGGAAACTGAAATAACAAAGTAGCCAGCTATGTGAAGATGCCAAAACAAGGGACAAATAAGGACAAAGTCTCTGAGATAGGAATGAATGTGACATGTTTCCGAGACAGAAAGGAGGGCATTGAGGCCAAGCTGCAGGCAACAAGGTAGAAGGGGAGACAGGAGATAGGACTTAAGGCCCAAAAAGAGGGTAGAGATGGACTGCATGGGCCTCCAAGGCTATGGTAAGGAGTAGGAATACTATTTTTTTTTTGAGATTTTATTTATTTATTTGAGAGAAAGAACGTGCTAGCACAAGCAGGGGGAGGGGCAGAGGAAGAGAGAAAGGGAGAAGCAGACTCCCCGCTGAGCAGGGAGCCCAATATGGGACTTGATCCCAGTACCCTGGGATCATGACCCAAGCTAAAGGCTGATACTTAACTGACTGAGCCACCCAAGTGCCCCAGAATACTATTCTAAGTGCCATCAGGAGTGATGTGAATACTGATATGTTTTAAGCAAGAGGGTAATATGATCTGATGGACACTTAAAACACCTTACCGTGGCTGTTGTGCGGAGAATGGACTGGAGGCATGGGCGGTGTTGGAGTGAGGGCGAACAGCAAAGGAGAATTCAGTAATGTCCTAGCCAGGATGGGATAATGGCTTCTACAGGTTAAGCTTACAGTAGTAAAGACAGTGAGAAGTGACTGTTTTTTTTCTTTAGATAGTACCAACAGGATTTGCAAAACTGGATGGCAGTGCTATTAATATATAAAATTGAGATGAAGAGCTGGAGGGCAGGGTAGGAGAGTGTGTTTTGGATCCAACAGTGGTAGGACAGTATTGATACATTGTGTTCTATCTTTGTAAATAATGTAATAACAATTAATTATATGATAGTTTATCCATTGGGAAAATGGGGAGTGATTTATATTAGGTTTACATAACCTTTCTGGACCAGTTTCCTCAACCATAAAGTAGTGATAACAAAGCTCCGACCTTATATTACTCAATATATGTAAGAGCTCTAAGAACAGTGACATATCTTCCATGTTATTTAAATTCTGGTGATAATTAATCAGTGTTACTATAAGATCTATAATCCTTAACAGTGACTGCCACAGTAGTAAAACTACAGATAATTCCACTTTATTATTTTTTATGTTATTGCTTTTAATTTATATAAACAGGTATAAGATGGGTAAGCAGCAAAAGAAAACGTTTTTAAATATACTATAAAATACTAGTACTACCATATTAGCCATATTGTGTATTTACTGCACTGGCAGTGTTTTGTGTGCATATGGATTTAAGTATTTTATTTATTTATTTATTTATTTATTTATTTATTTATTTATTTATTTATTTATTTATTATTTTTGGATTTAAGTATTTCTTGTAAGTATTCTAGTTCCTCTCATGTCTAGGATGTGCAAGGTGGGAACAGCCACATTACATCATTAGGATAAACAATCAGATTCAAATATATTTTTATATAAAGAACACTGAATCTAAGAAACATAAGAATCTCGAGAACACTAAAAAAAAAGCCTTTCAAGAACATAAATCAACCTTTAAGAATTGGTTTACTAAAATCCTATTTTCACCCACACATAAAACATGCCAAAAAATAAAAAGAACAAAAGCCAATACCACAAAACTTTTTTTGCTATTTCCCTTTGTTTTGATAAGCACATATTGTGAAGCACAATATTTAATGTGAGGTATCTTATTCTAGTTTCCTCATTATATTTTGGAGTGATTTTTATGGTATATTTTCTTTTATGGTGTCATCTTTGATGATAAATGAATCATTAATGTTTGGGGGTATAATTCATCACCAAATAGGGTTCATCCTCTTAAGTCACAATTCATGATGTGCCACAGACAGAAATTTAAAAAATTTAAAAAATTTAAAATTTTAAAAATTTAAAAATTGGTATCGTATTTTACAATCTCAGTTGTATAAATGAGATTACAAGGCTACCCACCGCTGAAAATTCAAAAATATAACTAGCATGGAAATTGAAAATTTAAAGCACAGCTATAGCTGATCAGTCTTTTCCAATTGACTTTTTTGTTTGTTTTCACGATAGTTTATATCATAAATAATGTTAGACTGGCTTTGTTTAATAAGATATGTATTTTCCTACACTCTGAATTTCATTTAAATGAAGGAAATTTGCCCATAAAAGACTTAAAATCATAATCAAGAAAGCACAGCCTCAGTATAATAGAAAAATATTTCGATGTAGATCTAAAAGAAAAAAAGGTAGAAATATTTTGGATCACAACAAACTAAAGTCCACACTACTATGTACAGAATTTCATTTTAAAAATAAGGATCTATGTTAGGAGTGCATTTGAGTAACTTTTCCTCCTTAAACTATAGCTAGACAAATTAGCATTTGATCAAAATATGCAAAACCTATTTTTAGAAAATAGGCAAAAATATTTAAATCTAGATTAAAACATATTTTCTAACAAAACAAAGAAAACAGTCAAATGTAATTATAGGTGACTGAATTATTAATGAATTATTTTAATCAAATTATTTTTACTAAATACAAGCTTTGTGAAAGTCCTGAGAATACAGAGATAATAAATGGCTTCTATTCTCAATAAGTTTAAAATTGAGTAGGGTAGATAAGACCTGGAGTCTGGTAAATATTAAAATCACTGCATGATAAGAGTTATCCATGGCTTAAAAATAAATGAAAATTAAAAAATGAGCTACACCAAAAAAAAAAAAAATCCAGAAAATGGCAAAATGTACTAGAACCCAAATTCAAGGAACACATTCTAGAGATAAACGTGAAAAGTGGCCCAAATCATGGAGGGTCTCTAACACTAGATTAAGTAGTCAGATGACTGTGGAACATTGAGTTAAAACATCTGGTAGACAACTGAAAATGTAGCATGGAAAATGAATGGGAACAAAAATCTACCAAGTCATAATAAAAGTGACTTGATTATGATTTTTTAATGCATACAATACAGACAATGAGAGCAAAAAAGATCTGATGAACTGGAAGAAAAATAAGAGCCACTAGATAGTACAAGCACAAAAATTGCATTCAACAAAAGCAAGGGTAGAACATAACTTAAAAGATAGGTAATTCTTAGAGAGCAAGGACTCTACATTTTATCCACAGAAAAATGAATGAATGCACCCAGAGAGAAATTGAAATGAGGAGAAAAGGTCACAAATGGAAATCAATAGAAAACAAACATTTCTGGTTAGACAGGAAAAAGGAACAAACAAATCTAAGGGAGCTAAAAAACCCAGAGGCAAGATAATGCAGTCTTAGACTCAAAGGGAGGGGCACATCAATGGAAGATCAACAGTGTCAAATGCCACCAAGAGAACAAGACTTAAGGTTGGCCATTGGGAAATTGTCATGGTGGACACACCATTGACCTTCGGGATGGTTACTTTTATGCATATATAAAATGCATATATAAGCCACATTTAAGTGAGAAGCATTCTACATCTTTCTATTAAGGAGTTGCCATATTCAGAGATGTCCTTGACATAAAACCATACCTGGTAGTATAATACACTTGAGCATATGCAGAGTCTCTAAGAAGATCTAACATCAAATCATCTCCAGAAGTATTTATTAAGCATGTGTATATTAATCACTGGTTGCTAAGACAATGACCAAATATATGTGCTAAAAAAAATGCCTCCATATTTTATTTTGCCTCTGAAATCACTGGCATATGTGTATTTATATACATCATAAATTATTAATCTAAAATCCTCTAGAAATGAATCATAAACTTATCATCTGTGGGTCAGTACTTTAAAAGTATGTTTTAAGGAGATTACCTCTAAATGCTTGCTTGAGTGTATAAAGTGTGTTTTAAGGAGATTACTACAAAATGCTTGCTTGAGTGTTTTTAATTACAGTAACTTTGCTTTTGAAATATACTATATATAGTACACAGGATTTAACTTTTTCCCCTGAATGTTAACTATCCTTATGTTAAGATGCAGACTTAGATGCTGATACAGATGGCATGAGACACTGAGCACTAATGGGTACTGAACCTAGCTGTGGACTTTGAACCCGAGTTATTTGGAAATTACTGATCAAAGTGTAGATCTGTTTACCACATTTTCAAAAAGTTGATGTAAAACATGCTTCATCATGGCCTTTCTGTGCAGCAGAATATGGCTTCTTTCTATAAATTTAATTAATGAGTCAAAGTGCCAAATTGCTTTTTCCCTGAGTGGTTTCTCTTACATTCTAAAAATGATCATTTTCCTTGTCGCCGGTATTACCCTCTGATTCACCAACTCAATTCCACTAGCACTGCTGCTATGCAAGACTCGTTCATGAGCTTACAGGGGCTTTTGTCTGCACTCTCATCCTCCTGTTCTACCTGCCTTAATACTAAGTTTTTTCACGTAGGATAAAGGGATATCCTTCACTATTTCATAAATGTACATGTGATAGGTTTAGAGCAGCTCACTCAAAAATCTATAAATTACTGACAGTGTGACAGTACTTTCGCTGACACGACATTCTGTCATAGTTACTTCAAACCTATTCAATACCTGACTTTGAGTAGAGTTAGCGCCCCTCAAAAGACTAAAATAAGCACCTAATATGACATCAAAAGTCCTAAAGAATTGTTTTAATTAATGGGATTAAATAAATTCATTAACATTTCAGTTTTCAAAGTTATCACTTGAGAGTTAGAAAAAAACTAGAAACAAAGTTCTCAAGTAACAAACTTATTTTCTAAGGGTTCATTCTATAATTTGAAAATGGCATTACTGTTTCCAGGTCAGCTTAATACTCTGAGATGATCTTTCAGTAAAGATATAAGGACTCTATCAGGAAAAAAAATATCTTTCTTATTCACACATTAGCTTCTAACATGTAAAAAAAAAAATGTATCCCTTTCCAAAACATGAATGATTTTTTTCTAGTCGTCAGGGGTTTTCTTTATGGAAGCCTACAAGCATAACCACACACACAAAAAGAGCAACCTTGTCCTTATTGTCACTTGTACCTGGATCCTGTTGGCAGGCATCACCAAGATGAATGATTTGGTCAGCACCACAAAATGCTACTCGGGGGACAGACCCCCTCACTGGTAAGCTCTGAAAATAAGGTGTGCACACACACACCAAAGAGGAGACCCATATACACACGCACACAAAAATCTTCTGCAGTGTCACGATGTGCTGCCCTTCAGGTATTTTTCATTAAGAATTTTCTGGGAAGAAAACAGCAGAGGCTTTCAATGGGAGCAACAACAGGGCACTAGTCAGTAGGTTGAGATGACTGAGTCTGCAGAGTGATGCAGAGGCATCTCTTCTCCCTCATACCCACACCCTTCAGGATTGACAAGTCAGTGCTGTTCTCGTCCATCAGTTGGTCCATGGTTATCCTCAAGTTTCCCTTAACACTAACTCCCTTTTAAAATTCTCCTGCTCAAGCACAATTTGTAGGACTCAACCATATGAAATAGCTATTTTTAGCTGTTTTTGACCTGAAAAATTAGAAATTTGTTATGGCTCCACGTAACTCATATCTGGCCTCTGGCTTTATTATTATTTTTTTAAGATTTTATTTATTTATTCATGAGAGACACAGAGAGAGGCAGAGACAGAGGCAGAAGGAGAAGCAGGCTCCATATGGGGAGCCCGACGTGGGACTCAATCCCGGGACCATGTGTTCATGCCCTGAGCCGAAGGCGGATGCTCAACCACTGAGCCACCCAGGGGCCCCTGGCCTCTGGCTTTAATGATAAAACCATAATTCCAACTCAATAAAGTGATCATTTCCTATTATGTGGGAATGAGTCCTTTCCTAGGTATGGTGGTCCTGGGCCTTCAAAGTAACACACTGATGTTCCAGGGTGAAGTTAAAAATTGGTTATCCTCAGCCCCAGACCAAGTTCCCTTCTATTACCACACTTCCCATTCCACCAATTCTCCCTAAGAATTAAAAATCTGTTATCTGTTTTTAATTTTTTCTGATCAATTTCATTACTTTTACTTTTAAGTGAAATGGTGTTTGTTGTCTTTTTGTTTTGGGGTTTTTTTTTTAATAATTTTAATAAACCAAACTGTATGCTCATTTCCTAACTTGGTGTGAACAGAACAATGATAGAATCCTGAGTACTTTCTCCGGGTCTTTGTTTTTCTTAGGGTTTGAAGTTTGGAGCTGTTTGATTTCCTCTCTCTAAAAATATGTGAGGCCTAAGGTTGCAGGAAGGCTGGTCTTTGGTTAGCTAAGATCGTTTGTGCATATATGTGCTAACACACAGTCACTGAATTAGTGCCATTCTATGTAGCTAACAACAGGGTACATAAAAATGCTGTATTTATACCATTAGCTACCATCTTTCCCAGGTATCTTGCACCCTACCCTACACTTAAGGTAAAATCAAGGGAAAAAATCCCCCCAATACTCTGCTTCTGTCTCCTTTTCTCTACTTCTTTCTCTTCCCATCTGTCCCCCTTCCTCTTGCCCCAACTCTACTCATATATATTTTGTTTTTGAGAAAAAAGCTACCACTAAAATCAGAGATGTGGGTATATTTGGTTCTCATTAGAGCAGACATTAAAATTATTTAAATATCTAATTTAAATTTAGGGCCATTTAGGTATGTGCCAGTAGTTGGGAGTGGAAGAAGGAAGAACTAGTTAGAGCCCACTGTTCTAGCTAGGCTCACTTATACCTCCTTCCTCACTCTACTTCTGATGTTATTCTGGTGCTAAGGAATAGGGATGGTTACCTCCAAGCATCTCTCCAAGGCTATGGTTGTGTGGTAAGAACAACGGTCTTGCCTGTCTTTTCATTTATTCAACACCATTACTGATTACCTAGCATATGCCAGATCCTGTTCTGCCTTTGACACATATCAGCAAACAAAATATACTAAAATCTCTGCTACTTGGAGGTGATATTCTAATGTCAGAATGGAGATGAAGTAGGCCCAGTGGTACAGACAAATCTCTACTGGAAAATAAATATAAATATATATACTAACTTCCGAAATGCTTTCATACTATTTTCCTCTTAAAACATATCAAGTCTGCTTAAAACAACCCCTTCTAAGGCAAGAAAAACTAAATGACAGTTCTAGATCTAGTCAACTCAATGTGACTTCTGTTTCTTATAAATGAGATAGGAATCACAGAGATTCAAGAAAGTACTCCTAAGATTACTGAAGCACAACCAGGACTAGATACAGACTTGTATTGCTCAGTCCAGGGCGTGTGTGTGTAAATAGTCACAGCATTATTTAAGTAAACATGCCAGTCTCTCCTTGCTCCCAGTGAGATATGGCAGTCCTTCAAATGAAAAGGTACTCATATTTACCACTGGCTTTATGCTCGATTTCATGATCTTCCAAGGTTGTAAAAATCTGTCCTTATTAAAGACAGCTGTTAACATCAAAATTTCCCTGATGGTCTTAGAAGCAATTACAGAAGCTTTTCTCAAAAGTTTTATAAGTTAGGCTTTTTCCTTTTGGAAACGATCTGAGAAGAGATGAAAAAGGTTTTTAAAACAAGGCAAATGGCATTGGTATCAAAGCAAATAGGACATTGTTTCGTAGTTAGAAGTAGTTCCAGTGGAGTTTGTGGGGGAAAAAAAAAAGATTACAGTGTACCCATATATAGTGATGAAAGATGAAGAAGTGGAGGAAGGAAGGGCATTCCTTCAGTGGTAACTGCACAAGGCAAGAGTGCTTTAGAAGCTACTTAGATCTACCTTGCTTCAAAAATGTGTTCCTGCCTTATGCTGCTGCCAGATGAGGACAGTCAACTGATATCAACCTGATAGCCTACCACTAAAGATATGAAGGAGATCAGCCTTTCTCTGTTTTGTTATATGCAAAGATGTATTAAACTCCCTATATTTAATTTCAGTGTCTCAGAAGTAAGACCATTAGATATCCTGACTTGATTTCAAGGACACTGTGTATGTCCTCTTATTAAGATTGTACCATCAACACCTGCTTGCAATATATATATTTAAAAAGATTCTATTTGAGAGAGAGAGAGAGAAAGAGAGAGAGAGAGAGAGAGAGAGAGAGAGAGAGAACGCACGCAGGGGCAGAAGGAAAAGTAGACTCCTGCTGAGCAGGGAGCCCAATGCTCGACCCCAGAACCCTGAGATCATGACCTGAGCTGAAGGCAGACACTTAACTGACTGAGCCACCCAAGGGTCACTACAATATAAATTTTGAAATCTATACCAATATTCTCTATTGTTTGAAACAAATGCATATACTATATGCATTCTCTGGGAGAGAGAGATTAATATAAAATATTTCCCCACACAGGAAACATAATACAAATGTGTGTACACACACGTACTTCTCTCTAGGCAAATTTTCACCATGCTTTAAAGAATATGGTAAGCAGTGTCATTTTTTTAAATATAGAAAAATAATGCTCAGGAATCAGATGGCATCTTGGCCTTTCCCCTTGCCCCTTAATTTAGTAAAACTTATCCAAACTGATAATTTTTAAAGACCCAGAAAAGAAAAATAGTTGGCTTCAGAGGCCCTGTGATCCCAAAACACTGAGCAACAGGGCAAGGAGGCAACTTACAGGAACCAACGTGGCCACCTGAAAAGAGACATGAAGCTGAAGCTGGGAGGTGGTCAGGAAGCCACAGGAGAAGAATGAGAGGCAGGGAAGGCACACTGGGAAATGCTGGGCAGCCAGCTAGGCCAGTAAGGGCAGGGATGCCCAAGGTTCCAGATCGGAGAAGCCCTTGGAAACCAGGTAAAAGAATCCCGGCCGTCCAGGCAGAGGCACAGGGTTGAGCTCCAAAGCAAGACACAGGTGTTCGGCATAGGCTGCGTAGGGTTGAGGGGGAGACAAGGTAACAGAGTTGGGGGCAGGTAAACCTGGGCATCTCTCCGGCTGGCCCAGGGGCATGACACGGCACGCTGGGCTTTGGGTGTTGCGCAGCCTAGACCACGTCACATGCAAAGAAGCACCAGCCAGCATGTTCAATATAGATAACAGAGAGCCAGTCGTGGGAAAAAAGTAAAGTTAATGCAGGTGAGAAAGGAAAGGGAGAAAAATAAACCTTTCAAAAAAAAAAAAAAAAACTAGGTAGCTGGAAGCTGCATAAACTTTCCGAATATGGTAAGTGTTTTAAGGGAACTGCTGCTGGGAACAGATGGTGTTCAAGGAGACAAACGGCAATTTATTGGAGTCCTAGAAAGGTGGGTATATACAAGCTTAGTCAGAAAAGTTGTCTAAAAATGGCAGGCATTTCCAAGAAAGAATCAGGAAAATAATGGTAGATATAAATTTGCGACAGAGGGAATATAATTCTGAAGTATATGCATCTAGGTTCACGGTTTGTCTCCTGAGCAGAGAAGACTATTTATTAGTTGAAATAATTGCAGTCATGCTAAATGAAAAGATCATTAGAAAATGGTTAAGTGTAAGCAATGAAAGGTAGGGAAAGGATTTGTTAGGATAGGAGAAGGAATTTTTTACTGTACACTTGCAGGGTTGGAAAATAATTTGTTGAGGTCTAAAATTAAACTAGGAAGTTTTGCTTATTTTTATTTTCAAAATTTATATAAAATAGAGGAGTTGACATTCTATTTTTTAATAAAGTAAAGCTAATGTTTTTAAAGCCATATAAAAATATGAACTATAGTGAAAATAATGGCTACTGCCATATACCATTCACACAACTAAGAGGAAGGAAATCCGGAGTTTCCAAGAGTCAACAGATACCAAACAACTCCGGACAAATTTCTAACTCAATCTGTAATTCATGAGTAGGGAAAAATATTTCAATATAGGCTTATTTAAAATGAGCATATTAAGTATGATTAAAATGTGACTGCAATAAAAATGGGATAATTTGTTTTATGAAATTTTATGATACTACTTGAATATTACTCACAAATCCCCTTTCTTCCTTAAAACTAGCATTAAAATCATTCTAAAATATACAGAATAAGGTGAATCTAATGGAAGATTTTCACTCCAGAGCTTTAGATTCGTCGCTGTGAACATTTTATGGAAGCCTTAATATGTTTGACCTAAGAATATCTCTCTTGAGTAGGGGGCAACATGCACTGGGCAGGGGCATCACAGGAGTGAGGTGCTATTTTGCTGACAACTCCCTATTGACTACTTGAATTCTGCACACAAATTGGTAAGTGCAGGTTCTGATTAATTTCGATATATTTAACTGTGGGTTTTTGTAGTGTTTTTTAGATAGAAGTTTGATGTAGTGGGTCTTGGGTGTATTTTATAGATCTTGAAGTAGACCCATAGTCATGAAAGACCAAAGACAGACGAGTTTACTCTTATTAATCAGTTGCACAAAGTTAAAAGACCGGGCACCTGGGTGGCTCAGTGGTTGAGCGTCTGCCTTCGGCTCAGGGCGTGATCCTGGAGTCCCAGGATCAAGTCCCACATCGGGCTCCCTGCAGGGAGCCTGCTTCTCCCTCTGTCTGTGTCTCTGCTTCTCTGTGTCTCTCATGAATAAATAAATCTTTTTTAAAAAAGTTAAAAGACCATGTGTAGGAGTTAAATTAATAATAGCATTACTGGGGCAGGGATTTCTTCTTCCTAACGATAGGCAGAGTCCCAGCAGCCTTACCCAAAACTACACAAAGGATCCCAGTCTGGTAACAATGGTTCCGTTAAGGTGTATGTTTCTCAAGCAGAGCTGAATGAAAACAGATGAGTATGGACACCCTCCCTTTCCTACAATTGGTAATAGTAATAGGCTGTTCCTGAGAAACACATTTCAATCATTCAGTAGTGTACCACAATTTCCTGCTGTTTGTTCAAGAGAAACTTAGGGTAATACTTCACAGTGTTAGGGAAGGCAATAGTTTTACAATTTCTCTTTTATACTATTGAAACAATTTATAACACTAATATCATAACAAAGTGATAAATTTCTCTTTTATATAAACAGTTTCAAGAGTATTGACAGTGGTCTTTTACTTTAGTTAAAATAACTGATTACATTTGTTGGCATACTGTTTCCAGCATGGTTGAGACTCAACCTACTGTGTGTTCAGTGACTTGATAATACCCTTTAATAGTGTTTCTCTCACTTGATCTTTGGAAGCAAAGTTTCATTTATAAAAGGAATCAAAATATTATAAATGATATCTTCTGTAATATACATTAAAAGTCAAACACTTTAGGGGAATCAAATATATAGTAGCAACTTTAAGATCAACATCATGTAATTTTTTGATAAATATTAGCATAAAATCCTACAAAATAGGATATTCTAATAAAAGATTAATTTCAGCTCTAAAAAATTTCAATTCTGTTACTTTGTAACATTAAGCAAGATAATGAGTATCCAAAGAGGACATTTAAGGATTATTAAAACAATATGAATCACCACTGTATAGAAAATAATATGCCTTGGAATCCTCATGGCTATGGGTCATCCTCACAAGCATATAAAGTACTACATGATTTTAAATATTATAATAAAGTATCCAAATCTCTAAAAAATTAATCTACATCAAAATTATATGTGTTCTTTTATTTGTGCTGTGAAGTTCAAGTGAATAACAGGAAATAAGTTTTACAAATGGTGCCCGAATTTAAAATAACCCACACCTCCGGAAGGCTGTTCCCATTACCTCTACCCCACCCCAGCACTCATGCCAGAAATCCTGCTAGCTTTGTGGCAGCAGCTACACTAGGCTTCGGCACTGAAGGCCAACCGTCAAGGCCAGGACTTGGCCAGGCAGGAGACAGACAGTTCTACACCTATAGGACCAAGGAAAACCCATAGTTTTGGTCTCTGTATGAATTACCTTCCTGGGAGCCAGAGTATGTTTTCTAAAAGGAAATAAAGACAGATTCCTAGCATTCAGAAGATGCAACCCTGCTATGAATAACATTATTTAGCTAAGAAACTATCTTTCAGGAAATGTTTCAAAGAAGTTACAGAATCAAGTTCTGAAATCTTATTGAGGACAGCTTGCATTCAGATTTGCTAAAGGATGTGTAAGACTTTCAGAGGACCCTAGTTTGATTAAAAAATATGCTGTTATATTTATGGTTATCTGTTCATATTTAGTTTTCCCAAGTTATCTGTAAAGTTTTGTATAATGCCTGCTTCTCCCTACCTACACCCCAAATCTTTTACCTCTCAAAAAAGCTCAACTTTTCCTATGACTTTGTCAGGGAAATAACTCCTTAAGAAAATTTATCTGGTGGGACACCTGGGTGGCTCAGTGGTTGAGTATCTGCCTTCGGCCCAGGGCATGATCTCAGAGTCCCAGGATTGAGTCCCACATTGGGCTCCCTTCAGGGAGCCTGCTTCTCCCTCTGCCTCTGTCTGTCTGTCTCTCTGTGTGTCTCTCATGAATAAATAAATAAAATCTTAAAAAAAGAAACTTTATCTAGTAAGAAATGCACTGAATTTTTAAATTTAAAATACATGTATACACTAGTACATAACATAGGGAGACTACTATATCTCACCTCACACTGCTACTTAAAGAGGCAAAGTATATATTCTTTAAAATAAGAGCTATTCTTTTTTTTTTTTTTTTAACATTCTGGTTTAAGGGATCCCTGGGTGGCGCAGCGGTTCGGCGCCTGCCTTTGGCCCAGGGAGCGATCCTGGAGACCCGGGATCGAATCCCACGTCGGGCTCCCAGTGCATGGAGCCTGCTTCTCCCTCTGCCTGTGTTTCTGCCTCTCTCTCTCTCTCTCTGTGTGTGTGACTATCATAAATAAATAAAAATTAAAAAAAAAAAAACATTCTGGTTTAAGAAACCAATCTTGAATTTTGAACCCAAGAACTGTCAAAGGGAAAATAAAATTCAAGACTGATTTCTTGCCTTGTGAAATAGCTAGATCTCACCCTAATATATTGGAGAAACTTTTCAGAAATGGTTATTCTAAAGCAAAGTAAGTGATAAATTAGACCAATTTGATGGAGAGCAAAACATTAATTGAGCATAATATTTAATTCCTTTTCTTCCTGTTATTAAAGTACTGTATAAAATATGCATTTTATGCAAGATTTATGTAAAGAGGAAATATACTCTAAAAATTCATGACTAACAATTCAAAAATAAAATATGAGCAAAGCTAAGCTCTAAGTCTTCCAGCTCTTTAACCAGAAAGGTTCAGAGTCTTTTCAGAAAAGCAATGCATATGTTGACAAATTTGTATATAATATGTACCTGTTATCCTTAATGTAGGACTAAGATTTTAACTTGAATCAAATCAAATATTGCATTCATTCTTTACCACACTTTGTAAAGGAGTAATGTTAGCTGGCTTCAAGCTGATAAAAATATCTTATTTTTATCTTAAAATAATCTGTTTACATTAGGGAAAATAAAAACTTAATAACAGTAGATACACTTATCCTTTAACAGAATTCCACTGAATTCCTGTGGGAGAATAAATCTAGTTTTCAACAACTGTTCAAAGAAATTTTAAAGCATAATATAGCCTCACAATTTTTCTGAATGCACTTTTTGCTAACTACTATCAGGGTTAACATGATCCTAGTCCCTGGAGAAATAAAAACAACTTGTTCCGCAATTTTTCGGTTTATAAATACAGTCACCTGGTTCACTTAGAAGAGTTAACATGGAAAGAAAGTTATGAGTAAGACCAAAAAGGATGTCAATTATAGCAAAGAAAACTCGAATGTACTTAGAAATACAGGCATACCTTGTTTTAGTGCACTCTGTTGTATTGCACTTTGCAGATATTGCATTTCTTACAAATTGAAGGTTCAAGATTTCAGATGTGGTGGGAATAGCAAGAGAACTAGAATTAGAAGTGAAGCCTGAAGCTGTGACTGAATTTCTGCAATCTCATGATAAAACTAAGAGATGAAGAGTTGCTTCTGATGGATGAGCAATGAAAATGGTTTTTTGAGATGAAATCTGCTATGAAGATTATTGAAATGACAACAAAGGATTTAGAATATTCCATAAACTTAGTTGATAAAGCAGCAGTAGGATTTGAGAGGATGGACTCCAATTTTGAATGAGGTTCTACTGTGAGTAAAATGACATCAAACAACACTGCATGCTACCAAGAAATCATTTGTGAAAGGAAGAGCCAATGAATGCGGCAAATTTCACGCCTTATTTTAAGAAACTGTCACAGCCACCCCAACCTTCAGCAGCTACCACCCTGATCAGTCAACAGGCATCAATGTGGAGGCAAGACCTTCCACCAGCAAAAAGATTACGACTCCCTGAAAGCTCGGATGATGGTTAGCATTTTTTTTCCTACCAAGAAAGCATTTTTAAATTAAGGTATGTATTTTTTTTCTAAGACATATTGCTATTGAACACTTAATAGACTGAAGTATAGTGTAAACATAACTTTTATATGCACTGGGAAACCAAAAATCCATTTGACTTGCTTTATGGCAATATTCGCTTTATTGCAGTGGTCTGGAAATAAACCAGCACAGTACTGATGTGCTATGCCTGTAACAAACGTGGGACAAGGCTTTCAGATATACTAGGTTGAAAAGCCTCATATACCAAGTCATAGAATTAATTGTGTTTTAGAGCATGAATATATATTTAATATTTCCTTTGGTAAACTCATATTAAGGTAAGAGAAACAGATTCATATTTGCATTAGTTCCCCCTTTTATGTTAATCTCTGATTGTTTAAATGTGTTTGAGAGAAGGGATGAAGGCTAGTTGGAAAAAACAATGAGCAAAAGGAGAAACTGAGTTCCAGGCCACCTGAGCTCCCTGGGTCAGAGCTGCAGGTACCTGCTTGAACCATTCTCTTGAGAATTCTACTATGAGTCTGTCACTCCCTTCATCTCCCACTGACACTTCATTCTTTCTTGTTCCCCAGATCTCTAAAATCAAGCTGTTGTGGCTTTGACCTCACCTCTGTTTTTTCTTTTATCCCCTGTTTAATTACAATCCCCAAATGAAAAGAAACAGTCTGTGACACTAGCCAGTTAGCCCCATGAGAAAAAAGCATGTGAAAGATGAAAGAAGGTTTTTTTAAATTTTCCTCTGTAAAACTAGTGCCTGTGGTTATATGCAAATGCAGGAATAACTATTTGAACTGTAGTAAATTATATTTAATTGAAACAAAAGTTTCAATTCATTCAAACATAATTAAGCACATTCTATGGTTTTACATATTATTTTAATTACTCTGTGCCCTTTCTTAATTAAAAATAATGAGTACTTTATGTACACTTGCACCCTTTCAGTCATTACCAAATATTTTTATTTACATTTTCTCTTTCACAGTTATGAAAATTCAACTGCAAAACATTCAAATGCTCATTACTTATTTTAAGGCTTTAAAAATCACTGTTTTCTGGGATATGTCCTATATCTTGTACTTTCTCACTTTAAGCTCCAATCTTTGCCCTAGGTTTTACTGTTTCTTATGCCTTATGAAGAGATGTGTTCAGTATCAACATTCTTGGAATTTTCATTTTTTATAGTTTTTCCACCTCTCAATTCAGTATAATAAACATTGAACAAGTATCTGTGCTACGTGGGGCATCATGCTAAATGCTTTGGGAAATGTAAAGATGATTCCTGTCCTTTCAGGGAACTAATAGGGAAGCACGAATATATGTAGACACAGCCATATATAATACCTATTAATGCAGTAACATAGAAAAATAGTAACATGAATATAAAATAGGAAGAGATTAATTTATTTTAGAGGCAGTAATACTCAAGGTGGCCTTAAAGTATGGATAACATCTTAACACCTAAAAGTTTTCATTAACTTTTCTGAATATATCTTTTAGATTATCTTTTTTTTTTTTTTTTTTAAGAGAGAGCAAGCATGGGAGCTGCAGGGGAGGGGAGGGTACAGAGGGAGAGGGAGACATAGAATCTTAAACAGGCTCTAGGCCCAGTGCAGAGCCTGACGCAGGGCTCGATCTCACAGCTCTGAGATCATGACTTGAGCCAAAATCAAGCATCAGACGCTTAACCGACCGAGTCACCCAGGTGCACCACAGATTATTTCTTTACAATATGATAGGCTTGGACAACAGTTAAAAATAGAACCATTTTATATAATAGCACAATTATAAGGAAATTTGCTGAAAATAAATACTGCAGGCAAGCCTAATGTATGCTACAGTGTAAGAGTATGTTCAGTAGGGACAGAAGTAAAATAAGTCGAGTAGGTTATTTCTCCCACAAAGGTTCACTGTGCAAGTCAGGAGAATGCAGAGAGGAGGGTGACAAAGTCCTTGCTGGGTAGGAGACAGGAAACAAAGAAGAAAGCCCCCGATTAAACCCACTATGTTCCTGTGTGGGTATAGATATCCAAAGGGAGGAAATACCAGGAAACTGCCTAAAACTCATTTGGCAAGAGCCATCTAAAGAATTCAAGGGTGGTAATGAGGGAGGGAAGATAAAAGTCAAGGAAAGATGGGTAGGTAAAAAGAAAAGCAAGAGAGGGATACAAGATGGACACAGGTCGAACATGGCACCTAAGAAGAGGACAGAGGAGAGAAACAAAGGGGATGGCCTGGAAGGGCAAGAGCTGAGGGACTTTATAGGGGAGATGAGGAAAAGGAAAAGGAAGGAGACACATAGTTGAGGGGAAAAACCACCATACCTAGCAAACCATAAGGAAAAATTATTGTTTTTTAAAGATTTTATTTATTTATGATAGACACAGAGAGAGAGGCAGAGACATAGGCAGAGGGAGAAGCGGCTCCCTGTGAAGAGCCTGATGTGGGACTCGATCCCAGGACCCTAAGATCAAGACCTGAGCCAAAGGCAGACAGATGATCAACCAATGAGCCACCCAGGTGCCCCAAGAAAAATTATTTTAAATGTCCTATGAGCTACGAGTAAAAACATCTAGCACTTGAAAGAAGTAAACAGTAAGAAGAATAATTGGATCATTTTAAAGATAAAAAGCAGCATGTGAAGGACGAAGATAACTGTTAGCAATTAAAAATTAAATAACTTTGCTTAAAACTATGATCAGGTAAGCCAGTTTTAGTCATTACACACACAACTGAAAGGATCAGAAAAACAAAAGCACCATGGGTGACAGTCTTACTTACAAAGAAACTATAACATTGCAAAATTGATGTATTTTTTTCAGAAGAATATTAAATGTTTAAATAAATGATACCAGGCATATAACACTTAGAGTTTATAAATAGCATTTCCTTCATGCCAAGGGATATTTTCATAGAGAACCCATTGATAAGAGAAATCCAAGAGTGACACTGACTACAAGAATTCTCTGTGTTTTTCCCATTGTGATTGCTTCTGACGAGTGTCTGAAAAATCTTAAAGACTATCAAGAAATTTAAGCATTAACTACCTCAAATTCAGATGATTGCTGCTTTTCAGTCGAATTGCATTTACAGTTTTATATTCAGTTCCTACCTACCTCTTTCCAAAGGCAGTTGGTAAAAGACACTTAAAATGTTTTGCTCCATTTTCAGAATACAGCAAGAAAATGCTAAAAATTATGCAATCTATACAATCAAAACAACTTAGAATTCAGTTCTTGGTTAATTCATAACTGCTGCTTAGACAACAAATAACTTAGTTCATTAATTCATATTTGATTAAATCAGTTTCTGGTAAATCATTATTCAATCTTTAACATAGTAAGGATAGAAATTCAAAAGGACATGAACCCTTTTGTGTCACACACAAGACACTGGAGGATGAGGATAGTTACCAGCCCATTTCTACCCACGGGAGTAATTACTACTTCCAAGGTGTTCCCATATCAATTAAATTCACTTTAGGAAATATTTCATTGACCTTCTACCATGTGAGAGAGGAGCCTGTAAAGAAGCCATGCGATACTGCAGTAATGAAGAGCCAGGGCACTTAAGGAGCACCAAGAAGATCTCTTGTGGATGTACGTCTACTAGCATTTACTCCTCTAGGCTACTCTTTGTATACATATGTATTGCCCATAAGCCTACTGACTCCCGAGAGCAGACATTGGCCTTCTAAGTTTTGGGTCCCCAGCAAAAGATGGGACATGAGTTAATACTCAATACATATCTGCAGACATAAATACATGAATAAATGATCCAAAGGACAGAGGAAGGTGTCTGAGTTTTCATAGATAGCTCAAGGCAGAATCCAATCTAGGTATGGATCAGTGATCTTTACTTCTATCTGGTGGAAAAACAGAGTTGTTTCCTTATGCAACAAATCAGGTGAGTGAATACATACATTCAAGTTGTTTACTATAAGGATTGCTGCTAGTCTATCTTATGGTCAAGAATATTTACTGGTACAGTCTTCTGACCAGCAAGGAAGGTGAAAGGATCCGTGACTTTCTACCTTGTGAGCCAAGATTTTATACTAACATGCAGGGCTTCAATTAGTAGTGCTTTCTGCCATCAGATGGCACACTGGCCCATAGCACTGTAATCCCAGGCCACAGTCCAAACCTTCTGACCTTCAAGGGCAGGAAGAAGGAAATTTAATATGTGCTGAACCCAAAAGTAGTGAGGGGCCACTTTACATGCATTCTATTATCTAATTCAACAGACAAGTCCTCCTGCTATCAGTTATTGTTCTCATTTCATAGTTGAGAAGCTCAGGCCCAGGAAAAGTGAAATACAACTACCCTCTGGTTACAGAGCAGGGACCTGGCAGAGGCAGACATGAACTTGGGTTAGTAAGACTCAGAAGCCAATTCTCTTTCTAGCTCTCAGGATTATACAACATGTGGTTCATTTCCAGAGCCCATCTCCCATGATGTGAGCTGCAGCAGCTCCGAGAGTCCTACTCTAGAATTGTCATGGGAGTATATCATGCCAAAAAATGAACTGAGGATGTCAGAAGAGATCAAGGCCCCGAAAGTCTTCTGCCTCAAGAAAGAAGTGATTTCCCCTTTGTTGCAGCCTTTATCATGGAATGAATGCATTAAGAAATGCTCAGGGCCTTCTAATCTGTAACTTGTATTATGGAAGACAAAGAAAAACCAACTCTTCTGAAGAATGAGGATGAAGCTGTGCAGAGTCTAGTGGTACCAATAACAGAAACAAAAAGGCAAGAAGGAAGTATATTTCATCTTTTGAAATTAAAACCCTCCTCCCTCCACGCACAAATACTGCAGCTGCTTTTCTGTCCCTCACATGCGGAGACCGGACAAGTCAACCTTAAAAAGTCTGGTGGTTTCTTGTATAATTCCTATCAATCTACTTAAAACACAGTATGTTACAAAATATATTTATCTTTCACAGAATTTATTCTGGATGAAATTATTAACATGTTATTTTTATTCAAAGAATGATTTCACAATGTGTGTTTAAAAGGTGATTAAAAACAAAAGATATTTTATACATTATTTGTTTTATAATTAACATGTGACTAGGAGAGTTGGGAAGCAATGTGTTAAATAAGAATAATTGGAGAAATTTTGCTTCATCTAAAAAGTGACACTCGGGATCCCTGGGTGGCTCAGCGGTTTAGCGCCTACCTTTGGCCCAGGGCGTGATCCTGGAGTCCTGGGATCGAGTCCCACATCAGGCTCCTGGCATGGAGCCTGCTTCTCCCTCCTCCTGTGTTCTCTGCCTCTCTCTCTCTCTCTCTATGTCTATCATAAATAAATAAATAAATAAATCTTTAAATAAATAAATAAATAAATCTTTAAATAAATAAATAAATAAATAAATAAATAAATAAATAAATAAATAAATAAAAAGTGACACTGCAGGACAAGCAAGCCTACATGTGTGGCACAAAGAATTCTGTTGAATTTCTGCCAGCGGTTCAAAATCTATAAACGACCACAATGAACAGAAATAAAAAAAAAAAATTTTTTTTTTGGGGGGGGAGATGCTGAACTGTGAAGATTATAGTATTTTAAAGCCAGTTGATAATAGTAACAGAGTAAACCAGCAATCACTTTAAAAGACTCAGCTACTATGAATGGCTTTTAAGTGTCTCTGTTGTCTTCTGGGGTATTTTCATTCAACTGCTCTTGAATGTATAGGTCAGTAAAAATCAGGTTGCACAGAGCCGAGGGAAAATAATCTGATTATATGAATCAACTATTTGGATTCTAGAGCAACAGAAATTCTCTGTGATTCACTTCTACAAATAATGGCATGGATCTTCACAATGACCATATGGTTACTGAAAAAGGAAAGTCAAATTTGTAATTTCATAAAATGAAATAATAGCCTGAATAGTCATTCTTGGCTCATCCAATGGAATGTGGATGAAGGAAGGATGAACCCCATTCCTGAATAAATCCAAGAAACGACCACAGATTGTTCAAGATAAGGAAACCATGCAACTGTCCAGTGCAAAGATGTTTTCTCAAGTGTTGTGCGCAGCCTTTTGTAGGCATGTAATGGAATATAGGGTTAAAGAAATCTATGTCTAGGTGCAGATCCATTTTAAGAAATTCAGCTCATTTAACAGACAGCAACACAAATACACCCACTGAACTCAGTTATAGCAAAAATCTCCTAACATAACTTCTGCCCATTATTACTTTACAATCATGTACAAAGGGAATCATGATTCTTCTCTGAATGGGGAAGTGGTTAGGGAGTCAAGTGCTCTAAACTCTCCTGCCCACACTACATTCTTATTCTGCATCTGTATTTCCTGCTTGCTTGTGGCAGAATGCTAATTTCAACTAATTTAAATGAAAGCCTCACATAATGCGGCACTCTCATTCTATTTAAACAAAAACTAGCGATAAGGAGCAAGTAAGGGATGGCCCACCAGGCTGCTCAACCCAGCTTTCCATTATTTAACAGAGAATTATTAGCTATGCATGGTAACCATTTTTTTCCTCTGATGTTTCTGAATTCTGATCAGAGCCATTACTACTGTTTCTAACTTTGTACCCTCTTTTGCAAGCTTTCACAAGCCCCTTATTAAAGCGCTGGGAAGGCTTCCTATCTGATGCACTGCCAGGCACTGTCCTTTTGGACACAATGCATTCAGGTTATTAGCTTGATGTGCATCATTCAGCAAGCTGTCTTACAATTTCACTGATCATCATCTAGTAAGACTGAATTGCTGCCTTGCCTATGGCTTTTAGATTTATATAATTAACCAAAATTAGCTTGATGTTTAAAACACAATGCCAGCCTACTCATTTATTTTTGGAAGAACACTTTAGTGAACACAATGAGTGGGCTGATTTGGAATTGCCAACTTAAACTGTCAAAGTTTTCCTATAAAATTACTATGCTTAAAAAATTCAAATTCTATTAAGGCCAATACCATTTAAAACTATGTGATAAAATAATCAGGTATGATATTATTTTCATTTAGGTTCACTATTATAGTCAACTAAGTTCTAGTATAAAATATTCCACATAGTTCCTTGGGTGTGTATTGTAAATATTAATTATACATAGAACCTTCTGGAAAAGTACAAAATAGTTTTAGTTATAAAGCCCTACAAATACACAGCATGCACAAAATGACATATACAAACTATCATTCAGAAGTTATTAATGTCAGACAGAAAATTAAAAATAGCCAATCACATGCTAAACATTATAGTAGATAGTAGGTAAAACCTTTGGGTATTGAGTTTGAGCCTAAGGTTTTCCCAATACACTTTTGCTTCCTTACGTCAAATTTACCTTCATAAGTGACCCATGAAAACATATTTAATTACTAACAATTTTCATACAGGGGATTGAAGAACAGAAAAACCAAAATGATTTCCATAAAATGAAGCAGTACGGTCTGTAAATAGCACGTACAAAAACTGAAATTAAAATTCAGCTCTCATGGCTATTTCTAGTTCCACTAAAGCCAGTAATATGTATTTTAGAGTTTGCTGGACCTTGGTTTGAATAATTTTAGGCAAATTCAAACTTCTCTGTAGCTCAGTGTCTTTGTAAGATGGTGTCAGTAATAACATACCTCATAAGGATCTACTAGTACATGAATATTTACACATTATATGAACTGCACAAAACATAACACATAAAATAGAAAATAATAGTCCATTCATTATCCATTCATACCTAACTGTATTCAGCCAATATTAATTGAGCATGTAAGTGCCAGGCATAGTCCTAGGCCATGGACCATGGAACTATCATTCCAGTAGGAATAATCAGGAAGAGGTTGGCTTGTGGCATAAATGCCAATGAATAGCCCCTCAGCCAACTTTTCCTCACCCCCTCCCTTCAGCACATGGTTCCTGGATACCAGCCAGTTGCTCTGTCATACAAAAGGTTTTAAGATTTGAATCCTGCCCAGCTACTTCACTTTTTCTCTCTTACTCATTCTGCTGATCCTTTATCTTCTTTCTACTCTTTCAGTCCCAACCATCTACAATTTAAAACAGTAGCACCGAATTGTGCCAAACACAGTTCAGCCAGGAAGGTGACTGGGAGCTGGGAGAGGCGTGGTTTGGGGAGACAGGTCTCTCAGCCCTGTCTAAATCTGAACAGATGTCTCTATTTTATCTGTTTAATGCCTCCTACATAACACACTAGGCTTTCAGAACAAGGTTCTGATGCAAATAAATAACTTAAGTGCTAAAGGAATGTTGCAGGAAAAGAAAAAGCACCAATTTAAGATATATTACATTTCTTAACATTTGTTAACAAGCTGATACACAGGAAAAAGAAATAGGGTGGAGTATGGAAATCTAGTATAGTAAAAGAAACTTATAAGACATAAAAATCAAGTGGGATATATGATTCTTGATAGGATCTTGGGTTGAACAAGTCAACTATAAACAGGCATTTTTGAGACAACCAAGGGAAATTTAAATATGAACTGGGTATACAATAGTTGATTTTTATTATATATTACTATGACAGTATGTTATGTGGCAAAATATACCTTTTAAAGAAAAGAGTAATGAGATAGTTAGGGATTAAAAACCATGATGTCTATAATTACACTTTAAATACTTACAGCCACAAAAAAAGATGATATAAATATGACAGTCAACAATTGTTAAACTTTAGTGAGGAATGTGCATTATACACTTCTCTTGACTTTCAATACTTTGGATATTCTTCATTAAAAAGTTTTTATTTTTTTATTTTTTAATAATAAATTTATTTTTATTGGTGTTCAATTTGCCAACACACAGAATAACACCCAGTGCTCATCCCATCAAGTGCCCCCCTCAGTGCCCGAAATCCAGTCACCCCCATCCCCCGCCCTCCTCCCCTTCCACCACCCCTAGTTCATTTCCCAGAGTTCAGAGTCTTCCATGTTCTGTCTCCCTTTCTGATATTTCCTACCCATTTCTTCTCCCTTCCTCTATTCCCTTTCACTATTATTTATATTCCCCAAATGAATGAGACCATATAATGTCTGTCCTTCTCCGATTGACTTATTTCACTCAGCATAATACTCTCCAGTTCCATCCACGTCGAAGCAAATGGTGGGTATTTGTCATTTCTAATGGCTGAGTAATATTCCATTGTATACATAAACCACATCTTCTTGGTGTCCTCGGTGTCCATAGAAAGATGAATGGATAAAGAAGATGTGGTTTAAAAAGTTTTTAAATGCTAAATGCCTATTGGCATTTATTGGCCTTAATATACCTCAAACTTCTTTTAGCTGCACAAATTAAAACTGTATACAGGTTGTTTGTTTTGTACTTTAAAAGTTACATAGTTCTATTACAGCATTTAAAACATATCAAAATTACTCACTAACCACCATAAAGAAAAGAGATGGTTTACAAATTACATGTAATCATTACTGCATGAGGAGCCTCTACCCATTGTCTGGTATTTTTGTTATACAGATAACCTTCACACCAAGCATATACTTACAAAGCTTTTAAGATGACCCCCAATAAGCCCCACTTCCTGGAATTCAACCCTTATTTAATCTTCTCCCTTTGAGCACTAGGCTGGATCTAGAGACTCAGTTCTAACAATGGAATGCAGCAAAAGTGATGAGCGGTCACTTTGGAGGTTAGCTTGTACACATACGACCGAGACTTCCAGACCTGCTTCCTCATTTCAGTCTCTTCTTTCTTGATTGCTTGCTCTGATGAAGTGAGCTGCCATGTTACAAGCACACTGCTCTATGGAGAGCCCTACATGGCCTCAGAAGAGCAGTGAATGGAGGAACTGAGGCCTCCAGTTCAAAAGCCAGCAAAGCATTGAATCCTGCCAACAACCACCTGAGTGTGCTTGGACCAAATCCTTCCCTAGTTGAACCTTAGATGTCTATGGCCTATGAGACCCTGTATTACCTTGCTATGGCTGCCATTACAAAATACCACAGATGGGATGGCTTGAACAACAGAGATTTATTTTCTCACAATTTCTGGAGGCTAGAAATCTGCTATCAAGATGTGGCCAGGTTTGGTTTCTTCTAAGCCTCTTTCCTTGGCTTGCAAATGGCTACCTTATCTCCGCCTTTTCACATGGTCTTTCCTCAGTCCACATACATTGTATGTGTGCAAATTATCTCTTCTTAAAAGGACATCAGTCACATTGTATTAGGACCCACCCTCACTGCTTCATTTCATTTTAATTATCTCTTTAAAAGTTTCATCTTCAAATATAGTCACATTTTAAGGTATGGAGTTAGGGCTTCCACATATGAATGTAGAGCAGGATACAATTCAGCTTATAGCAAACTCTAAATCCCAGTTACTACTGGATTCCTGATCTACAAAAAAAATGTGAGATAATAAGTGCTGCTTCAAGCCACTAAGTTTGAGATAATTTATTATGCAGCAACAGATAATATACCAGATCAAATAGTTATACCATTGACCATCTGTGCCTAGTGAAAAACAATTTTATTTTTCTTTAGTTTGTTTATTTACTGATTTGAGAGAAAGAGAGAGCACGCAAGCATGACCAGAGGGGAGGAGCAGAGGGAGAGGCAGAAGCAGTCTCCCTGCAGAGCAGGGGGCCTGATGCGGGACTTGATCCCAGAACCCTCAGATCATGACCCGAGCCCAAGACAGACACCTAACTGACTGAGCCACTCAAGTACCCTAAAAAACAACTTTATTAAAACTTTTTATATGAACTTGAACATAATATAAACCCAAATTTTTATTTCATATTTTCCTGGTTTTAAAGGTATATTCCTGAAATGGTCAATGTCCTTTTAAGGCGAATAATTGCTCAGCTATTGTCATTCATTCATTCATTTATTTATTTTTAAGATTTATTTATTTACGTATGATAGACAGAGAGAGAGAGAGAGAGAGAGGCAGAGACACAGGAGGAGGGAGAAGCAGGCTCCATGCTGGGAGCCCGACGTGGGACTCGATCCCGGGACACCAGGATGGCGCCCTGGGCCAAAGGCAGGCGCTAAACCGCTGAGCCACCCAGGGATCCCCAGCTATTGTCATTTATGAATTTGGAACATACCCTGTAAACATCGATTCCTGATTTCAAATCTCTTTGACAAGTTCTAGTTTATCTTTCTTGCACTTATACTGTCAAAGCACAATATTTTGAAAACTTGAGGTCTGTCAGGTTCAAGACAGGATAGGATGGTCATCTTTTCTGCCCTATATATGCACAATATTTTCATTTTTGATTTATAATAACCCATTAGAATGAGCAGTACAATGACTTTTTCACCTCTATATTATTTCCTTTCCTTCAACCTTGTATACAAGCTTCCCTTTAGCATTTTTCTACTTACAAACCATATCAAGTAAATCAGCATTTAACTGCAAGGTTGGTACATATAACAAATCAGTTTTTTAGACTGGCTTCTATTTATTCTATTTTTTAATGAATTTCAATGATCATATTATATAAAGACAAAAAACATCATGATCTCCTCGATTTTGGTTTTATTTCTCCCCTACTAATTATACACCTATAACTAGATTATGACTTCAAAAAAATTTTTTTTAGCAACCGTAAGCAAGATTTACCACTAAGTCTTTATGTCAGGAATTTCTATTTCGCCCTATAGGAAAAAAATATAGACAATATCTTGAGTTCAGCCTTATGACATACTATTTTCCAAATATGTCTCTGTGCATATGTTTTAGGAGATGAAATCTATCTTAGATTTAGCAGAGGACTGTTCTGTATTCTATTTTTTGTATGTATTATTGATCTTACTTTGGGGGTTTGACAAAGCTTTTGTATCTTTTCCTGTTACTATCAATATTTCAGTGTGCTACTGAACACTAGTCAATGAAACCCAATTCTTATCTACAAACATTACCTTTTATTCAGTTCTTAACTGTATTTACATATAAAGTGATTGTGCTCACTTTTTTTGACCTTTGACCTTCATTATCAATGATGTTTAGTTACTTTTTCTTTTGTTTCTTAACATTTTTCAAAACATCAAGTTTCCCACTGAAAAAACACTACAGTTGCTTAGCTATAGTATTTATTCCTAGTAACATATTTTTGTTCGGAGTAACTGAAGTCGGTCTTCTTTAGGTCCTTTTTACACTCTATTACCACTCTCTAGATGTCATTTATAGCATACAAAGGGTAAACCACTTTATGCATGTAATACCAGCAGTCATCCTGATATTCTCTGTAAGAAACTATTATTCTGGTCCTAGATTAACCTCTCATGGTTTCTTAACTGAAATGCTATCTGGCATGTAGAATGCCCTGTAAATATTTGCTGCTTTTATGTAATCATACTTTAAGAAGACAAAATACCATGGTAATATTGCTAAAACCCTTATGATACACATTTTTAAAAGATCTAAAAGTAAAAATTCAAATATTTTAGACATTTTGCTATGCCGACTTATAAAGTTGGAAAGTAAAGAGCTACATATAAAAAACATACTTAGTTCCCTGTCCAACCACCATGAGAGTCCATAGTAACCCATTCCAGGTTGGTGGCCAAGGTATACGGTTTCTCTCAGATTGTGGTTTGAATAAGGCTAAAGTATCAGAATATAGAGAATTTTGGTAAGGCCTTTTAAAAAGTCAAACAATTGAGTTCTTGACTGTTCCCTAAATATAGCTCTCCAAGGTCTCTGGACTACTCAGGGCTATTGCCAGACACTAATCATAATACCCATAGGACAGGTTAAAGACTATAGAAAAACACAATTTGATAGCCTTTTAGAATGTATTTATTTTATATACTCTTTTAAATATGCAATTCAAAGTATATTCACTGGCTTCTAGGCATCTGGGCTAGAAGTTAACAATTAACTTCATGGTTAGAAAACCTTGAAAAATCTCAAAATAAGAGCACTTGAACTCACGGAGAGCATATTTTTCTCTGTTTTTTATAACAGAATTATAATGAGTAAAAATTTAAATCCTTGTTCAATAAATACAATATATATTATTCATATGTAATATCAATAGTATTAGAACGTTGAGCATGGAGAAGATCAAACTAGATAAAAACACTTCTCAAAAAAAAAAAAAAAAGCTGAGTCAATTTATAATCATTCATTTAGAAGATCAAATTTCCTCACTAGAAAAATAATTTTGTTATGGTAGTCCTTAGCCCAATCTCTGCATCAGAATTTAATGAATAAAACGGCATTTTCATCAGATCATGCTGTGAACATTTTGGAAATCAAGAGACAGATACTGCTTAGGAACTCTGTCTCTGCTGTCCCTTGGGTAGGTTTACAGAGTGTGGGTGTGTGGTTCCCCCCTCCAATTCATTACTGACCAGAAATGCCTTAATGACAGCATATTTACCTAAAGTGCTGACATTTAAGTTACTTTCTTATAATCACAATTGATACTATTCTTCATTCTGAGACACTGGTGTTCCACATGAGAGTTTTCTGTCTGTCATAAACTAGTCTGAGTCTAGCCTATGCACTCAATCCATTTCAGAAGCAAGGAGAAAAGGAAGACGTCATGCTCTCTTACTGCCTCTAACGGGTGTAAGAGGTCAGTTTGGTGATCTACTTGTTAGAGATCATCATTTCAGAGTTTTCAGAGGTAATCATGATAAAAGCCCTCCTACTAACGTTATGACCCTGGCTTGCTGTGCCCCTAACTTGGTCTCTGTGTCAGAGCACAACCCTCTCTAGGCAACAGGGGCCATCTTCCATGCCAGGTCATGAAGGCAGCCTTTAGTACTCAAAGCCCCTCTTCTCCATGTACCCTTCCCCCAAATGGAGGGTTTTGTTGTCTTGGGTGTTCTAGGAACCTGCAGATTCCTTCAAAAACTAATCCAGTGAAATTACTGGTGGTTACAAGCACCAGCTCTGTGGGCAAACAGAGCTTGGATCAAACCATAGTGCCTTACTAAGTCATGAGTGATTCTGAATTAAATATGTATTGCCTTGAGTCACTGTTTCCTCACCTATAATATGGGGATGGTAACTGCTTTGTAGTTCTAGGGTTAATGGAGACAGATACTTAGCACAGTACTAGGGACCTGGTCAGCACTCAGTATTAATCTTCATGCCATAAATGTGGTTAAATCCTGAGCAGTGGTCCCAAGTGATTTCAGCTATATTATATATACAACCACTTCGTGATTTCCATATACAGACAACTTGTGCATTGCTGTTTCGGACAATACAGTATTTAAAATGTCTGAAAACATTTTAAGCACATCATCACCCACTCCCTCACAGAATAGCCCTTTATCCTGTGTTCTATTGCAATTTAATCTAAGTACCTTAACTGGTGATAATCTAAATTATAACCTATACCTTCATTCTAGGTCAAGAATTCCTTTCAGAGTTCCTCATTGAAAAAAAAATGTCATTTTGTAATACTGTTAATCAAATGACTATGAAATAAGCATTCTCATATTATTTAAATACTGACAAAACTATGAAACATTTTAAAATCTATTTAGATATATTAATATAGATATAAAATAAATAGAAATATTCATAAAAATAAAAATTAATATAAAACAGAGGAAGATGATCACTGAATTATACCTGGTTTTAGATATTCCACAAAAATGGAAGTTTCCCTTTAAGATACAATGTAAGAGCATCTTCTCTGCAACCCAATTTGTATTTAAGATATAGTGGTATAATAAGAGAAGAAAAACTTCGAAGAAAAATTCTGTAGAAAAACTAAGAAAACTGAATGTACTGACGAGTACATTTAAGTATGAAAATAAGCACTGTCCCCCGCCAAAGTCCAAGTCTTAGCTCTGACTGAGACCATCACAATAAGACTCCAGCTATAGCACCTAATTCCCCTCTATCCCCATGCTAATTCCCTGTATGTACCTTCTACTCTGGAGACTAAACATATGGACATTTGTGGTCTATGACCCATTATCTATGTCATCCCCTCCATCTAGAATGCCTACTCTTACATCTTTGTTCACCACAAATCCTGATGACCTTCTAAGGCCATGCCCAAATGGCAGCCCCCCAATGCACCAAGATAGAAGGGCTCTCTCTTATAGCCTTACTGTTGGAACTAACATTGAATTCACCTGACACATGTCTACCCTCCTCTATTAGAACCTAAGCTCAATAAGGACAAGAAATAGTCCCATTTACTAATTCATCTTCACTACACCACATCTCCCAGCAGAGGCATGTGTATAAAGCACTGACAGATGCATCCTGATGGGGATTTAACAGTGGCAGTAGCTGCTGTCCTGCCTTCTCAACTCCATAGAACTCAGGACACACATAAACTACAGCATGAAAGGAGCTAGAAAAGTTGCATTTTTACTTAAGAATCAACCCATTTTGGGCAGCCCCAGTGGCCCAGTGGTTTAGTACCGCCTTCAGCCTGGGGTGTGATCCTGGAGACCAGGATCGAGTCCCACGTCAGGCTACCTGCATGGAGCCTGCTTCTCCCTCTGCCTGTGTCTCTGCCTCTGCCTCTCCCTCTCCCTCCCCCCCTCCCTCTCTCTCTCTCTCTCTCTCTCTCTGTGTATGTGTGTCTGTCATGAATAAATAAATAAAATCTTAAAAAAAAAAGAACCCATTTCATCCAGAAATACAGCAAACACAGAAAACATAGAGGATAATTTTGCTCCAGTTAATATTTTGCTTGAAACAGAGGCTCTTAATATGAGCTAAGAGAGGGGGTAAAAGAGAAGAAGACTGTAGTTGGGTCATCAGACCATACCAGACAGATCTAGAATGAACTTGGGGAGGTCACAAAATCTCTCATTGGACTTGCATCCTTTATCAAAATCAATGATTCAAACACCTATTTACTTAACATTGATTATTTTATAAGATTATTTTGAAGGACAACAGTAATATTTTAATGTCAATTTACTTAACTGTGCTCCACATCACTTACAATGTTACCACATTTCTGGGAATTGACCCAAAAAAAGCAGTATTCACAGTTATTCCTTAAGAATGCCTTGTATTCCTATAAAAGATTCTAGACTGGAAAAAAACAGAAACAAGTAATATTTTATTTCCTCCCATTATGTTCAGTAGTAAAATAGAATGCTGCCTAATTGGAATCTTTTATTTGTTTTCTTTCTTCTCACCAAGACATTATACCTTTCATAATCACATAATCATTGAAACCAAATGACTTTATTCTTAAGAAAACTGGATTGTTTTTAATGATTCATTGTCTTTATGACTTCAATCTGCTCAGTAACAATCTAACCAATTAAAAAAGCACATGTGTCTATAACATAAATGGAACAGATGAGGAAGTTTCTAGCGCCATAAATGGAAGGTGGTCTGAATCAGCTGCCTGTTTCATTTTGTGCATAGAAATAAGTGACCAGGGATCTCTGGGTGGTTTAGTGGTTTAGCGCCTGCCTTCAGCTCCAGGTGTGATCCTGGAGTCCCAGGATTGAGTCCCACATCGGGCTCCCTCCAGGGAGCCTGCTTCTCTCTCTGTGTGTGTCTCTGCCTGCCCCTCTCTCTCTCTCTCTTAAATCTTTAAAAAAAAAAAAAAGAAACTGACCAGTATAATGACTTTATTAACTCTAAATCTAAGCATTAGACCAAATATACAGAAAAATATAACTTCACATCCTGAGAATTTTGTATCTGTGTCTATATCAATGTTCTGGTTATGATATTATACTACAGTTTTACAAAATGTTGCCAATGGGGAAACTGGGTAAAGGGCCACAAGATCTTTATTAAGTCTTATCACTGCATACATATCTAAAATTATCTCAAAAACTTCAACTAAAAGGTAATAAAAATATGAAATAAAATTCCAAATATCAAAAATTTAAGTGAATTAAAGGCAATGATTATAGTCAGACTTGCACTTTCTAGTATGTAAAGGAGACATTTTCGTTATTTTGCAGTATAAATACAAGACCAGACAACACCTGAATATATTTATCTGTCCATTCACTCTCCAATACAGTGACTACTAGCCATAATTAAGATAAAATATAAAAATCCATTGCTGAGTAGCACTAGCCACATTTCAAGTGCTCGACAGCCATATGTTGTAGTGGCTAGTCATACAAAATAGCACAGATTGACCATGTCTATCAACACAGAAAATTCTACTGGATAGCACTTAGACAATTCCAATAAAAAGGTGTGGGTGAATTAGTGAATCAATGAATAAATGACCTTAGCTAGTGAACAAACCAACCTATTAAAAACATAAATTTTCACATTAGATGTGATGAATGCTCATAATTACCTGGTTAGCTTTCATTATCTTTTACCTTATCCTCAATCATTAGCTATTATCTTTAATTGTTAAATTTCTCAATTCAAACCAATTGACAAAAATATCTGTGGATTCTGAAAAAGAGTTCATATTTTCTAATTAAAATATGTAGGCATAACTTAGAATAATTCATAGCATTTAAATTAACCTTAGAATTCTGAAAATTTGCCTATATATTAAAAAGTTACACGATATACATCCATCAGAATAGATAAAGTTAAAAACACGGATAACAAAAAGCAGTGGTGAGGAGGTAAAGGAAAAAATCTTCACATATTGTTGGAAGTAGATAATGCTTAACTAATGTAGAAAAGTGTCTGGCAGCTTATTGGAAGTTAAACACATCTCCTCTGTGGCCCAATTCCCTTCCTAAATATGTTCCCCCCAAAATAAAACATGTCTGTGGAAAGACTTGTAGTAGAACATGCATAGAAGCTTTATTCTTAATAGCCAAAAACTAGAAAAAGGCCTAGGTGTCTATCAGAAGAGATAAACTAGCATATTCTGACAATGGCATATTATGTAGCAATTAGAAAAAGTTTATAACACCACGAATAAATCTCAAAAACATAAAGTGGATGAAGAATGTGCTACATGATTCCATTTATGTGAAGTTCTAGAACACACAAAACTAACCTATGGTGAAACAAAACCCAGAACAGTGATTGTCTCTGGGAGAGAGCAAGAACAGATGAATGGTGGGGGTGATGGAATGCGGTATATCTTGACCGCTACTTTCAGAATGTATAGATTTTGTTTTTTAACTGAAATAAGGAGCTAGAAGCAAAGTAGAATAAATTATTGGCTAACTTCGTTTCCTCTTTACTAGCAAAGGCACAACTATTTTAAAAATCAGAGATGACAAACTGGGGCACTGATATAGGACATGCTGATCAAATGACTTAGATGGAGGTCTTAGAAAAGATAGCAAATTTGAGGAGTTATTTTCTGCAGAACTCCGATTCCCTGTTAGTCTCTTATCCACTGCTGGTCAACACAGGCTGATCAGAGTTCAACAAGCACAGAAATTCTGGCTATGCTGTTGCAGGGAAATTACAAATGCCATTGCATATGTGCTATGTCTCCCATAACCCACGGCTTTCATATTGAAAATTTATCCTTAATGAATAAACAATATATATTTAGTTTTACATATAATTTACCATTTATTGCAGCTCTTGAGTGGTCAATGAAATAAAATATAAAAATTTCCTCATTTACAAAATAATGAACAAAGTGTGAAGTATTTTTGGTGTCATTGGAATACTTTAAAAATCTGTTGTATACACTGAAAGGCAGAGTATAAAACTGTTCCTTTTCCATCTAATTAATTTGGATTCTTGCTTAATTTCTTTTCTCAAGTTTTGTTCTACAGTCTTCATTTAGGGCTGTGCACATGAAAGCTTATCTGAGCAAAGCAGCGCTTTGTACAGGAGTAAAAATGTATGACTTAGAGCTAGAAAAAAGTTGGGGCTTGCAGACAGATAACTCAGTTTGGGGATGTGGAATTAAAGAAATGTTACTAATATTAAAACAGGTGAACATTCTCTTAGGAGTATGAATTTTATAAAAATTCAGAGAATTTATATACTCAATATGTGTCCTGGGCTATTCCAGTTGCTTTTATTTTGCATACCAAGCCAAATAAGCAGCTGCTCCTAGAGTTCTCAGAAAGGAAAGACTTGCAGGAGATAGAGTGCCATGGAAGGGATTCTGAGGACAGACTGATGAAAGGACAAGAGCTGATTCTACTTTAAAATGAAACCATCAACGACAGCCACCTGCCCAACATTATGCATCGTACCATAGCCTTGTATTTTCTGCATAGCATGTTACAGTTTAAGGCATATTTTCACAAACTGAACAATCCTTCTGCTGCATATCATGCTCTATTGTATGCCATCTTTCCTACATTTTCTTAAAAAGGAAAAAAAAAATAACTATCCAAGAAGCAAGAGGTAGAATCTAAGAGGTTTAGACGTGGAGACTTTTTCTGGATTGAAATAAAATATCTTTTCTTCTGTCACACATCTCTGAAGTTACTCTTGGTGGCATGCTGGGACCTTGCAAAAAATGATGACCTCTTTTGTTGAAAATAAGATGGACACCCAGCGCACTTCTACTTTTTTCTGCCAAGAGTTGTAATTGAGGGTACAAGATGTCACGGGTATTAGAAAGCCTAGATCACAAAGAAATGTGTGGGAATCATAAACAACTCATATTTCGTCTTTGCTCTCCCCAACGTTTTACTTTGGAGATATTCACAACTACAGAAAAGCTGAATAATGTATAAACATGGGTATACCCTTTACCTAGATTAACCAATTGCTAAAATTTTCCCACATTTATATACATACATAGGATAGAAATAGTATGCTAGTTGATTTTATTGTCAACTTGACAGGGCCATGGTCCCCAGATATTTGATCAAATATTATTCCAGAAATTTCTGTGAGGGTGTTTTTCAATAAAATTTAAATTGGGGGACTTTGAGTAAAGTCAATCGCCCTTTATAATGTGGATGCTCCTTACCCAGTCATTTGAAAGCTCAAATATAATGAGACTAACCTCCTCCAAGCAAGAGGGAATTGTGACAGCCAAAGGCCTCCAGACTTAAATTATAACATCAGGTCCTCCCTGAGCCTCCAGCCTGGTGGTCCACCCTGCTAATTTTGGACTTGACAACTTTCATAATTTTAAGAGCCAATTCCTTAAAATAAATCTTTCAACAGATAGAGATAAATATAAATACAGATATAGATTCACCCTATTGGTTCTATTTCTTTGGAAAGCCCTAACATATATATTTTTCTTTCTATTGCAACATGTGAAAATACATGTAGACATCACACAATCTTGCACCATCTATCATCAATATATATCCCCTAACAGTAAGACAATATTCTCCTACATAAACTTAATTCCATTATCACATCTAAGAAAGCTAGCATTCATTCAATAGTATCTATCATATAGACAACATTAAAATTTTCCCAGCTGACCCAAAAATGTGTTTTATATCTTGTTTTCATAAGGATCCAATCAAGGTCTACTCATTGCATTTGGAAAAATCTTTTTTTTTTTTTAAGAATCAGACATTTTAAATGAGGTCTACATTCTAAATTTGTCTTATTTTCTCATATTTAGACCTACAATAAACTGTTTTAGCAAGAATACTACATAGATGATACTGTTTATTTTTTACTATGTCATATCAGGAGACACATCAGAGTATCCATCCCATCACTGATGATATGCATTAGCAATTTGAAACAAAAAATTTGGGATCCCTGGGTGGCGCAGCGGTTTGGCGCCTGCCTTTGGCCCAGGGCGCGATCCTGGAGACCCGGGATCAAATCCCACTTCGGGCTCCCGGTGCATGGAGCCTGCTTCTCCCTCTGCCTGTGTCTCTGCCTCTCTCTCTCTCTCTCTGTGACTATCATAAGTAAATAAAAAATTAAAAACAATTAAAAAAATTATGATAAAGTGTATACCCCTTGCTTTCTAGTCCAGATTCTGCTACAATTATTCACTAAATACTTTTAAGTAGATTGCATTAAAATCTACACCATACAGAAGCACAGGGCCATGACTCCATGCTTAAGGTCTGCAGGTTTTAAGTAAAAACTTGCAAATGACAAAATTGGCTTTAATGAAATAAACAGCAAGGTAATTTCTCAAAGGACTTATTTATACAAATAATTGCTGTGGAAGGACCAGCAATGATGTTAGCCTGTCAACCTCCTACTCACTGTATGAGGATCAAATCCTGGTTGCTTCCCTTCTTTAGTTTTCTGTATATTCCTTACTTTTTTTGTGGGGTTTTGTTGTTGTTGTTTAGCTTTTCTTTCTCTCTTTATTCTAAAGAACATGTTTATATTTCCTAATCCATGGAGAAACACAATTCTGAGATGAAGCCTGCTTAAAAAGAGAATTCTTCTAAACTCTCTTGTGGAACCTAAAACCCAACCACCTCTTTCTTAAGATGTTCAGGTTTTGTGGTTGTTTGACAACTTGGCTGTTTTATGCTACAGTGCAAGCAAAATGAAATTCTGTAATTTACCTTCCTTTCTCTACTAATAAATCATACTTGAAAATTCAGGAGAAATACAGGATGGATACTACTCAAAGAGGAAATGGAGTGACTGCTGAATGGAAACATCTGGGATATAGGATTCCTGATTTTAGTGAGCTCAGGAAAATACATTTCACTTTAAACTATATGCTGAAGATCTGTTGACCCAGGTGTATTTTATCACTTTCTTCGTAGCATCTCGAAATAAGCATTTCGCTTACAAAAATGTAAATACGAATTTGAAAAAACAGTGCCAACACAGATTTGGAATCCACAGTTCTCTTTGTGTCTATCTTTCGTTCTTTTGTTGACTCTATTAGAGAAGGCAGAGGCAGCATTGCCAGTTCTTGCACCAGGACAGCCTCTTCACCTTTCACAGGAAGGCAATGAGATATTTGCACCTGAAGCAACACTTCTACAACTTGGAAGGAAGGGTTTAATACCTGTTTTTAAAAGGTAAAATGTCTTAGATAATAAGAAAGAAAAACTGAGAAGAGAGAGAACAAATGGGATAATGCTCTTTCATTTGTAAAGGGATAAAAGAGAGAAATAAAAGAACTTTCTTAAGGCGGTTACCTATAAATTGATTATGTGAAACAAAATGTGATCAATTTGTACAAACCTCTTGCAGACTCGTCATATCCCTTGATTATGAATTATTATGCATATTTCACTACTCTGTTAAGCTTCCTTGAAATCTGAGACTCGTGTATTCATTTTCAAATCCATCGCAGACGTCACCTTCTCCAACTGCCCGAGTAAAATTTCAGATAAATAGACTTGTCATTCCTATACGAGAGGATAAGTCTATTATGAATATTCCTTGAACATACCCCAAAGTTGAAAATACTACTAACTGGACACACTTTACAATTCTAAAACATGACAGAATAAAGCAGTAAAGTTTGGATCTCCCTGAGGGAACAAATAAAACTTTTTTCAATAATGCTTCTCATTCTTTAAAGCTGTGAACTAGGAAGGATAATATTAAATATTTAGGTTCCCCAAATAAGGGAGCACATTAATGAAGAAAGGTTCTATTTTCCAGTAGGTTCTAACAGATGGTTTCCAAACACATACCATAGATTTAAATGCATAATTTCACCCTATAAATATGCTGCAAAACATTAAAAATAGATTATAGCACATATGCCTTATGGGGCAAATGAAATGATAAAAGGAATTTTGTAGTGGATAAGCTCATAATTAAGAGATCATGCTAGCTTACAACTGTGTCCCTTTTAATAGAATTAATGGATTAAATGGAACAGCTTTATAAATAACACTTATGATTATTTCCTTAATTTACATCTTAATATCCTAACAGTATAAGAGGAAAGGTCTTCCCTTTAACATAAATATTTTTTTTTTGACAGATTAGGGTTTTGGGATTTAATTTTTTTCTATTTCTACCTCACTAATAATAAACCAAGCTACATTCAAATACTAAGATGGTTATTATACTACATCACACTAGGTAAAAAATGCAAGAAGATAAAACTGGGCAGAGAGAAAGAGCAACCACCTTTGAGGGAGTTTTCCTAGTTAAGATAGTTTTCTCTGTTGAATTCTCTCTCAGAGGAATCAGTTTTGATGATTTCAGATGTAACTTAATGCTGCAATTAAAATGCGTTGTGTACTAGAAGGTGAAAATAAAAGGGCGAGCTAAGGAATTAATCAGTTATTCTGAACTACATTTCTTTTGCACTTTAGAATTTCCAACATAATTGCCTGAAATATTAACTTACATATTCACATAAGGATGAAATGAGACTGGTAGACAACATTTGACAAGTGAAGACACATCTTAGAAAACATGAGTTGTGTGCATGACACAGCGTGACTACTAAAACATCCTTTATAGCACAATCACCACGGACCTCTACCTTGCAAATGCCCTTCTAGACAAAGCACAAACCCAGACATGGCTGAATCTTTACTTAAGGAGCTCATATTTATACTTAATTAATGTGGATAAGGATCTGGGGACGGTACCAGTGCTGCTTTGGCGGGGAGGCCCAGCTTGGCTGTGAAACACTTAGAACAAGCCTCTTCCCCAAAGAGAAGAATAAGTGACAAAAGATGACAACAAACATGCTTTCTACGTACAGTGGGTCCTACTGAATGAAAGAAAGCTGTTTGTTTTAATAAGCTTCTGTAGGGGAGAAGAGCTAGTGTAAAGCTAAATTCTGCATCAGAGAGGGAAAGGGCATTGGGAGATACTTTAAAAGAAAAAAAAAATCTAGCATGTGAGAATACTGTTGTTATTTTATTTTCCTAAAGAAAGAGAAACACTTTGACTCCAATTCTCAGACAGCTCTCCCCAGCTTCTCTATCCTTTGCAGCAAAACTATGGAGAGAATGCCCCATGCTCCCTGTCTCCAACTGTCTCTCCCCCTTACACCCGTGAACCCAGGCTCTGGACATAGCCAGTCCCAGCAGCAGCACACTCACCGCGGTCAAAAAGGACCTTCATGTTCTAAGTCCAAAGGACGACTCTCAGTTCTCACCTTATCTTACCTATAACCTGCAACATCTGACATATTGGATCACTCTCTCCTTGAAACATGCACTTCATTTGTTTTCCAGACACCATGTGCTTTTCATTTCCCTCCTAACACTCAGGCCATCATGCTTGGGCTCATTCACCAGCTCATCCTTGTCCTCCCGCTGGGTTGGATAACTCTTGGCCTTTTCTCTTCTCCACCCTCTTGGTGACCTCACCCACCTCTATTGTGATGACTCTCCAGTTTATATTTCCAACCCAAACCCCTCCCAGATTCCTAAACCCGACTGCCCATCCAGTATGTCTACGTCATGTCTATGTCACAGTCACCTCGAACGTAGCATATTACGCAAACAATGATACTTCTCCCCCCGAGTCTGCAGTGGCCTCCCCCATCTCAGTTTATGATAACTCTGTATCTCCAGCTGCTCAGGCCCAAGCCTTGGAGTCACCCTCCTCTCCCATGCCTCATGCTACAGGACCCCATCAGCATTACTAGTAACTTAGAAGCAGCATTTGGTCATATCTCACTACCTCCAGCACTACCGCCAGGTCCAAGTGACCATCAAATGCATGACTGCGGTAGTGTCCTGACAGGTTTCCATACCTCAGACCTCATCCCCTAAGGTCATACAGCAGCCAGAGTCATCCCATGGCATCTGAAGCAGAGATTACTGATGTGTTCAAAAGTTCCGAATGGCTTCCTACCTCGTGCAAAGAACTGCTTAGCTCCCAGCCATGGTCCACAAGGGCCTACACAATAAGACTCCAGTAGAGTCACCACCACCCCCCCACCCCCTGCCATGCCACCCTCTTCCTTAGTTTGTACCAGCCTCCCTGAGAATTCTGGAAATGTGTCACATTACTCCTGCCTGGGGCTTTTGCATCTGCTAGTCACTTTGCCTGAAATGCCCTTCCCTGGAGGTTTCTTTTCTTTCTTTTTTAGGTTTATTTATTTGAGGAAGAGAGAAAGAGCGAGAGTGAGCACACATGTGAATAGGGGAAGGGATAAAGGGGGGAGAGGGAGAGTGGGGGGTGGGGAAGACATGTGCACCATCCATGTCTATATCTGGAACCACCAGTCCCCATTGAGCATGGAACCTGATGGGGGGGTCTCCACCCTGTGACCCCGAGATCATGACACAAGGTTTAATCAAGAGTCAGACCCTTAATTCCCTTAATTGACTGAGCCACCAGGTACCCCTCCTCCCGCAAGTGGTTTCATGACTGTCTCCTTTACATTCTTCAGGAGGTTTCTCAAATGTCAACTTCTCAACGAGGCCTCTAGTGACCAGGCTTTCTAAAACAGCATAGGTGCACGCATGTGTACACACACAGAGCAATTCCTCGGTCCCAGTTTTGCTTTAGTTTTTGGCCACTTAATCATCTTTTAACACATCATGTTTTACTTTTAAATTTTGTTTATCCCTTAGCACTGCACTGGAAATAGCTTGAATCGGCTCATGAAAGCCAAAGCTTAAATTTTCAGGAATTCTGCAAATTGGTCATTAAGCTACAGCTAATTATTAAAAATTACTTTCTATAAACTTATAATTAATTACATTAAAAGGGTAATAAGTACTCAAAATTTATTGTTTCCTTTTTACTCCATGTTCTTTAGGTATTTAGTATTTATATTTACTCTATCAGCAGGAAATACTGTTACTGTGTACTACTTAGCACCTTTTACCAACTTCTCATTCAGTAACATCACATTTGTAGATTGAAATCAGTAGTGGTAAGAGCATTTATACTACAAAAAGCAGCAAACACTAAAAGTCAAGGTCTTTCCTCCCAGACGGAGGCCAGTCATTAAACCTTTACCATTACCAGCACAGCACTGATTGTCTGACTCTGCTGTGATGTAGCCGTGCACCTTGTACAGTGCCTGGCATATGGGTAACACTAAAATATTGAAGGGATGAGAGAATAAATTTCTCCGTAAGTCACTTGCAAAAGTATAATGAGAAGAAAGAAACTGCAATATTATAATGTATTCTCATTTTACAAGTCATATACAGTTTTATATGGTACTCTATTAAATACTGTCACATTAATTCAAATAAACGTCTCATAAAATGATGATTCAACTTAGCTACATGCAGCTGGCATTTTTCCAAACAAATAATCATAACTTTAAAATTAATACAGTCTTGCCTCAGAGTTTCATTTAGTATTGCATTTCAGCAAATTTATAAAAGTTTGTTTTTTTTTTTGAAAAAGCGTTATGTCTTTAAAGATCTGTAATGCAATGAATTGTTACTTTTTTCTTTCTTTCTTTCTTTTTTTTTTTAACTGTTGGAATGATTCACCTTTGAACTACTAGAAGCTGTAAGGATAGACAATAAATGCATCATTAACCCACAACAAATAAAATTAACACTTTTCAAAGGCAAGAAATAGTAAATGGTCCTCTTAATTACTTGTTTAAATGACCCAGGACTCTCTTTTATTACCAACTGCAAGGAATAAGCCATACCAAAGTAAGATAAAACATGATGGATAATTTACCAGAGAAAGGAAACGTTACAGTCTTTAGAAAGTCCTTGGGCTGTAGTCCAGTAACGTTTATCTTGTGGGTAGTAAGCAGATTTATTACAATCCATTAAAAAAAACAACAACCATAAAACATGATCACTTAACATACTTAGTCCTGAAAAACTTCAAATTTGTAACAAGTCCCTTTCACTCACTGCAAATTTTGATGTATAAATATTTTTAAGTCACCAAATTTGCCATATTTAGAGAAAACTTAGCTGATGGATGACAGTAATACACTTTGGTAGGGCTCCTACTAGATTTTATATTGACTGAAGAATCTTTGAATTTACATTTTGTAAACTAAAAAGAACAAGTAAAACATTGTTATCATAAATTTAGCAAAATGCTAAAATCCCTTTAAATCCGAGGACAAAATCATGAGGTACACAGCACTGTCCCATTTAAAAGTGACAGAAAACTGAACTTCAGTGGCTTACCCTGTCCTCCACAGTCGGTCAGGTGGGAAAATGAGCTCCACGTTTTGGTTCTGAATTCTCTGTTCTTTCCATCACACTATGCAGTGTTTTCAAATGTTCTTCATTTGAAAGTTTTTAAATTTTGTTTGCTTTCACCCTGTGTCCTGCAGCCTGACTTGCCCTTCCTGCATGTATCCTGTCTTGCAAAGGTGGCAAAAGCAGCCCCATGTGAGGTAATTTTCTTGCTAAGCTCAACAGTAAAAATTAGGATCCTCAAATCCTGTGGCCTTGCTTGCTAGCACACACTTGCAGGCTTTATGAAAATGGCTAATATACCTGTTCCTTCTACTTTTTCCAGGAGGAAAACAGGTAATGGAAGGGTCTCATTTACAGAGGCTGCAAATATTCCAACTTCTGTCTGAAAGAGGTGTATTTTATTGTAAGAACAAGTGCATGCCCCTGCAGTTCCAAACCTCATCAAGGAATCACAAACTCTAGTAAGAGCTACTAAACATGAATTCCATGAAAAGACACAACAAAAGGATATGGAGGGGTGGCAGGGATTTTCAAAGGAGGTGACATGATCACATAGTTTGAGGTGGAAATGAAAAGGAAGAGTGAGTGGGACATGAGGGAGATGAAGCATCCACCTTTCCACACTTCTCCAGAAACCAACACTGTGGGATGGAAGTATGCTATTTTTAGCATAGTATTAAACTTGGCCATTTTTTAGTTCTGTGAAAAAAATTATCATTCTTTTGGATCTATAACCATGTTTAAAATATGAGGTCTTATGTGTAAGAGCTTTATTTCATCTCAGTCATGGAAAATATGCTGCGAGTTTACTATGCACACAGTTTTATAGATATTTCCTCCATTAATGTTCTGATTCATATAAAATTACATTTTATGTTTATATTTACAATTTACACAGTAATGAAAATTGAGTACCTAAAGGGCCTTCATTCAATACAGTATTTTAATGAAACACCATAAAACTACCTGCATGTCCATATTTTAAACATGATCTAAGGTTACTCATAATGATTTACAAATCATTAGGAGTTTTATAATTTCCTAAAAAGGATAATTCATTGTGAAAGTTATCTTAATGTCTATTTCAGTTCTAAAGTGAAAAATAATTAAATCCAGAGGATTTTCAAAGAAAAGTTAAAATCTAAAGCCTTCCTTTACAACTTATTTGTAAAAACAATGAGCAAATGCTATGCTATTGCTTTCATTTTTTGTTTCCCAAGTTTTTATTTAAACACTAGTTAACATACTAGTTGTAGTCTTGGTTTCCGGAATAAACTATTTCTGATATCAAAATAAATTACCATAATGTTCTCATAACTACGAATACAGCCAATAATTACATAGGATCTTTAATTAACGTTGTAAACAATTTGAGTGTTTTGTACAATGAAAATGATGTAAAAATCTCTACTATGCAAAATTCTAACACTGAAAACAGCATTCTGCAAACATCATACAATAAATGACAATTATGTACTTTTAACGTTGAAAACTCTTGATTATCTATAATTCAGGCAAACAGAAGTTTTAAATAACCAATGTTTTGACAGTATCAAAGTTGCTATGAGAATTTATTTTTAAAAAACAGCTTTTGCTATATGTCATGGGACGAGAATAGTTAGGGCCAGCACTTGACTGCCTCCTACATCACAGCTCCCTGTTCAGTCACTTTGATCTGCCAGTTATTTCCAAAGTCCAATAGGGTCTTCCAGGGTGGGCTGTCCCCAGCTTTCATTTCATGGCAAACCACAAGCACTTTTGGTGCTTTGAAGCTGCCACTGTGCCTGAGCTCACCGTCATGCAAATAAAAGATCAGCAGTGTCACCTCCAAGCTACCATGTTTGTTATCCCCAACTATCCAATACCTAAATACAAATCTACAAATCGAGCAAGTAAAAATAAACTCTTCTGGGGAAGCCTAGGTGGCTCAGCAGTTGGGTGGCTGCCTTCAGCTCAGGTCATGATCCCGGGATCCGGGATCCAGGATCGAGTCCCACATCGGGTTTCTGCAAAGAGCCTGCTTCTCCTTCTGCCTGTGTCTCTGCCTCTCTCTCTCTCTCTCTCTCTCTTTCTGTCTCTCATGAATAAATAAATAAATCTTTAAAAACAAAGAAATAAACTCTTCTGGAAAACTCTGAACCCCTTACTGTCTATCCAACCAATAGGTAACGCTGCTTTACAATGATGCTTTCAGACTATATATATATATATATATATATATATATATGAGTGTATCCCAGGTATCCAGGTATCCCATGATACCTTCTGAAAATTCTTTTTGATGTAGCTTTTAAGGATATTTTGCTTTCATAGAACTGAAAAATTAATGCTGATAGTAATTTTTACTACATTTAGAAACAGTTATATGACCTAAACTTTTAAAAATTCTTACTCTTAAAAATAAATAAGTAAGTAAGTAAATAAATAAATAAATATTCTTACTTTTTGATGATATAATCCTCCTTTTAGGAATTCATCTTAAAGTGTCAGAATTTAAATGAACATTTAAGTACAAATATGCACATTACAGGATTTATGAGAAAAAACTCAACATAAACTTGAATGGGTCAAAAAAAGAAAACATAAACATAAGATATGTGATACAGGCTATAAGTTTTTCAAGCACTAAAAGTATTTTCCATGCTAAAAATGGTTATTATATGCTAAATGAAAAACAGCAAAAAAACACTTGGCAGACTTGATCTCATTTGCACTCAATATATGTGAAATAGCACACACAAAAACAGAACAGATTAGGAGGGAATATATAAAATATTCATAGTGATTATCTTTGGTGTGATTAGGAATATTAATTTTACTATTTAGTGTTATATAGTTAGCATAATAATTTTAAATAAAATCTCTTTATGTTTTTTATAGTAAACACATTATTTTTAAGCCCTCTTTTAAGGGGGAAAATTAGATTATTTACTTTCTGGGATGCCACAACCTTACTATGTAAATGTAGTTTTAATTTGCTGTACACAAATTTCTGTAAGGCACTGACTTAATATAAGCACCAATTTTCATGAACATTAGGGGCAAATATTACCTTATGCATTTCTACAAAAAGGAGGGGATAAAAAAATTGGTATAATTTAACATGTAAAGTGTCACTTAGAATTATAAGAAATAATCAATAGGTATTTGTGAAATTGTCTCTTTTAATTTGCTTAAAGAAGGAAATTTTTATAATCAGCCAAAATTATGTTTAGTTATATAGATTTTTGACTTATGGATAACTTCAATTAGATACTATGTATTTGTGTTTCACGTTATTTTAGGAAAACATGCAATTGGGTTCCAATATTCCATTTAAAAATTAAGTGTTCTTTGTTAGTATTTTTAAAGGGAAATCATAGTCCTAACAATGATTAGGAATTTATTGACTTAAGACACTAGAAATTCAGTATTTATATTTAAAAGAGTTTCATAAAAGATAGTTATTTGAGTAGCAAAAAGAGTATTTTAAAATTTTCCAGTTATATAAATGAAGACATTATCATTTTATCAGTTTCTTCATAACTGCCATTACCTAGTGAAATATAACTAAACCAGGTTGCTTTGTACCTATTTTGAACAGTCATAAAAAGATTAGAAGCTTCATAAAAGAAAACACAACTGACATGGTTATAATGAAGATGTAGAGAGGAAGTATGGGGACTGGATGATGCCAAAAACTGATCTCAAAGAGAAAGATATTTCATTTTAATTTTCCTTGAGAGATGCATCTTAAACCATTTAGTCATTATTTTACATATATGTAAAAATGAAGGAGAGGAATTATGGTAAAAAATAAAAACCTGATGGATCTGTAGGAAAAACAAAAATTACATCTATCTCATTTTTTAAAGTCTTCCATCTCAAGGTTCTTCTAAACCTTATAAAATTCAAAATGTCTGAATTTGTTTCCATTCTACAAGTTACTCACTTCCAAAGACTACACAGCTCTGACAAGAACAAATCTAAATCTCAGTGCAGAATGACAACCAGCTGGTGAGACCAGCATCTACTACCAGTCATTATCTTCCTATATACACCAGTACTAGCCAGAGAAAACAGCATAAACTCTGAGAAAGATTAGCTAATCTTTAATTGGATAAAGAATCATCCTACCTGCCTTAACAACTACTGTGCAAGTCTTTTGTTATTTTGTAATAGCCACAGGCCAGCAATGAAAGATAAGCAGATTATTAGAAGCCAAAGACAGAAGCCAAATGTTACTTCAAATACTACATGCACATGAGAAATAAAATCAGTAGCACATTGCAAGGCCATCTCCAGATTACAGAACCATTAATTTAAGCACAAATTTACCAAGATAATTCTCTAAGCATCACAAGGTCTGCTGTTGTGCCTAAGCAAAGAGTACAGAAGTGTGTATGCATATATTGGGGGGGGGGGGATACAGTCATGCACACAAGATTTCATCCTGCAAAAAAACGACTCAGCTCTTCTACCAAATAGCTTTGTAACCTTGAGCAAGACATCTTGGGTCTTGCTATCTTTATCCATAAAATGATGTCTTCCCTATATACTACAATTCACTACAATTACAGGTGAGAGGAGAAAAATAAGCAAACTAAGTAACAAAAGTTGCAAAGCAACCTCTGTGTAGATGCCTTATTTAACTTCTTTTTTATCTCTAGTATATTGTGCCTATTGTTTGCCTCCTCTCTAACAACAGAGGTGTTACAACACATAGGTGTGCTACAGATCAATGAGAAAGAAAGTGGACTTAGAACAAGCAGGAAGTCGTGACATGTGAAGTACAGTAACTCTACATGAAATCTAGGTATTCTCTCATGATAGCAGATATGGATTTTTCACACATGTGATTGTCATCTATCAAGTGTGCTAAACATGAAAAGGGTAAGATCAAAACAGATTTAAACAAGGGATAATTTATTCACCAGGGAGAGACAACCCAGACTTGCACTACTGCTGTTAAGTAAGCAAGCTGCTAGCAAATGGTAAAGGAAGTTTTTCCTCAATGGCTGTGTCAACAAAACCAAACACTTCCCCCTCCCTATAATAATTAGAGCAAATGATTGATTATCCTGTAATATATTCAAAGATGAAGCCTAACAGTAATAGAGGATATCTAAAATCTTGTTTCATTTTGTATGTAACTAGGAGATGCATATATACATGCATGTACTTACTAGTTTAGCTGCATTTTATCAAGATTCTGTTTCAGTTTTAAAATTTAAGATTCAAGATTTTAGTTTTGTTTTATTTTGTTCAGTGAATCATACCACTGTTAACAAGTTTGTGGGCAAGTAAGTTTGATCCTCAAAAATATACTAGCTTTCTACCTTGTAACTCACTCTAGATGTGAACTTCAACTAGCAAGAGGTATGATCACTGGACCCAGCCTGTCATCAGAACTAGATGTTTTGTTTTTAAAATATATCTTTTTCAAAGTACCTTTGAAAGCTTCACGTTTTCCAACATTACAAACCAAGATGAGAGACTAAAGAAGAGAAGGTTACACACAGCTAGAGTTGGAAAGGGCTTTATTACTACCCATTAGGTCTACCATCCGAGTATACAAGCATCAATCTTTCAAAGACTTTTTAGATTCTCCAGGTTTTTTTGTTTTTCTTCAGGGCTTTAAGGATTTTGACCCCAACTGCTTATGGAACAGATTTAAACAGTGCATTTAGAACAAGGACTGACAAAAAGTTTAACCTCCATGACAATGAAGCTGCACCACTACTAACAACATTCACTTTTCAAGAAGGGCATCTGAGCCAGTGCTGAGAAATCCCATTGGCTAATGCTTAAACTAAATAGAAATATTTTAAATCTTTAAATATTCTAAAAGAACATCTGCTTTATAAATTAATACAAGAGCAAAAATGACTGGAAGAAGGAAAAACTCAGTAATAAAATACCACTAAAAACGTTATATTCCTAAAGTTATCACTTAAATGGATCTAAAACACTACTTTACTTCCTTACAGATACAATAAGTCCATTGTTGAGTAAGAATTATTTTCGTCTGGTAATTCAGTTCTATGTTTTCAGGTCTGCATAAGAAGCAACTACATTAATGAGAAGAAATTAAAATTAAACTAGAAGATGTCAGTTGGGTGAGGGCATTAATCTTCCACCTGTGTCTTTTAAGTACATCCTAGTATTTTTGTCTCCTCTCCCACAATCAGTGCAGTTAAACAGGATTATAAATAAAAATACCTGATTTCCACAATTCTTAGTCATGACTGATGGTTTATGATGAACACTGATTGATGCAGAAAGAAGTCTATATTATATACTCTTACTGATTGAAAAAAAATCTCAATTTCTGGATGTTCAAAAAGTAGAAGAGAGAGATGAAGTACATTTAAAATTAAGGATATGGAGCTAACCTAGTTGAAAATATGTGAATCTTTATATTGAAATTTAACCTTGTACAGCCCCAATCTAAAAGCAAAAATAAAAACAAAAAAACAGAAAACACCCAAATCACAGACATTCCCACGCACCCATCAAACTCACTACAGTGATCCCTTAGAGTACTGAGGGATCCTGGGGGCCATTATTGTGGCAAAAATGTGTCTACAGTCTGGGGCACCTCCAAACATACTGTACTGATGGTTTCCAGAGCTCCTGTTCTTCCCCACAGTCTGTAATTAGCTGATAATTCTGGGGCACTGGAGCTCCCAAAGTCTGTTATATGACATCCTCCTGATGCTGATTTCACCAAAAGGAATAGAAAAGGTAAGGCACAGGATTGTATCCGCCTGCACAAGGGGCAGCGTGGGTGTGCTGTGTTACAGTTCAAGTATTTATGTATCAGTCTTGTCAAAATGGTCTTATTCCCAGCACAGACAACGGGCTAGACCTCACTCTCTTCTCTCCATTTCCTTTACATTTTTCTCTCCAATATATGCTCTCACCTGCATGCAGAGCTATGCAGAAGCATGTGAACCAAATATTAATGGCCAAGTGTTTTCCCAGCTCCAGCCCCTAAAGCCTCTTCCTTCTTGTGAGGGGATTTTGGTCTTTGCAGGTTTTCCTTTCTTGCTTTAATATTATGCCCCAGCTTGTCCTTTGCCAGAGGCAACAGTGGGCCCCAACAGCTATGGGTATTTATTTCAATGCTGGCTTCCTGCCAGGGCTCTGCCACTTGTAGCCAGGGCTGCATTTGCTATAGAAGAGACTGCATGATGGGGAAAGAGGTGGCAGCTGTGGGAGGAGAGCACTGTTATACTTCCCCTTCTGCCTATAGCAACCTAAGCCTGCACAGGGCCAGTGGCTTTGAAGGGCTACACATGGAGTATTCTACTTCCCGCTGTAGACAGAGGAGAGAAGTTGAAGGCAGAAGAATCACCACAGGGAGGAAGATACACTTAAGAGCAAGAGAGGCATTCATTCTTGGGGCACAAGACAGACCTGCTCACCACCTGAATGCTCTACAAATTCTATTTCTTGCAAGGCAGACATGTACTACCCTCCCAAGGAAGAAAAGACCTGTGTCTTTTAAGTACATCCTAGTATTTTTGTCTCCTCTGCCAAAGAAACAGAAATGACAACTTTGGACAGTGTAAAGGGAATAGGAGCACCCCCATCTCCTCAGTACTAGCAACCAAGCTACCTGTCCCAGGTTTTCAGGAATTATTTACCCAGCCAATCCAGATTTTTAAATTTATATCCATTAGTTTGAAGAGTAGAAAGGACATCATTAATACAAAACTCTAATTCTCAATTAACAGAGGGAAGAAGCTAACAACTGGTTAACCACCACCAATGACACAGGCACTGTGCTGGCTCAAAGAATTTATCCGAGGCCTCACAGCCAATAAATGGTGGAGCACGAATTATAACCCTGGGTTTTCTAACACCAAAAGAATTATATTTCAAATGTAACATTCACACACAGTCTCAACCAATCACCAACCGCAGTTCAACAGACTGCTTGATGATACAATTAGTTTTTATGTTCTCCCCTTTCATTCTCTATTCCTGAGGAAATGTAAAAACTTTAAATTTATAAGAGATTAGAAAATAAGATAATGTGATGAAGGTCTATCAGGAGTCAAATATGCAAACATCTTCAGGGGGGCCTGGTAACCAGGCACAAAAATAGGGAATTGAGAGACTGTACTTACTGGAAGAGCCCCAGCCCTAGGTCCCACCCAACATGCATGGATTAAAATCGCTTTCATCCTAAGGACCTATTAGGATTTCCTTCACTTATACTGCTTACAGATTCTACACTTTCGGTTCCTTCTTCTACCACTTCATGTCCCTTCCTTCCACAATACTAATTTGGCATCACAAGAGATTTCTTCGTAAGATGGTAATCTTCTAAGTATAATAAAAAGAAGGAGGTAGAAAGACAACCTCTGCTGAACACCAACCATGTACTAAGTAGCACATGAGCAGATTTACAGACACCAATGTCAATCAACTACTAGAAAAATTATAAAAACTTCTATATTTTACAAGCAAAGAAGCTGAGGTTGAAAAAGTTTAAGTAACTTGTCCAAGGTGGAGAAGACTGGATTTGAATTCTGACCAATTCTAAAGTCAGCAACTCATGCAACTGACAAAGAGAAGAGTAATATTAACTTAAATTTTAAAGATTACATTTAAAATACCTAGTGATTCTTTGTGAATTTTAATCTGATAATTGGCTTTAATCTTAGGTTTTATTTAACTCAGTCTAACCTGATACGGAAGTCACTAGGTGGTGCTTAATGGCTTTTCATTCTGTAATCACCTCCTACTTTTACATGCTTGGTCACTGATCATCTCTTATCTATTTCTGACTAGCCAGGGAGTCCATGTTTCAACAATGCAAACATTTCTGCAATTCTAATTTGAGGGCATGTTTTAAAAATAAAATGGATGATTGAGTTGAAAACTGAACTTTGAATTTCTAAGGTTAATCTCTCATTATCTAAAAAATACTTTGGCATTAAGTGGAAAAACTTAATATGCCTCCAAGCACCTATATGTGCTTTTTATCTTCATAAAACTCGGCAAGTATTAGCTAATTAATCCTAGTGAAAGCCCCACAATACGCATAAGATCCAATTCATTCTCAATAGGCATTTATAAACTAGACAGTTATGGTTTCAAAATTTATGAGTCTTCAGCTCACAAACATTATGAAATACAGCCTAGATTCACAACTGGCCCATCTAAAGTTCCAATGAAATAACAAGCTCTCCCTCATCAATTTATAATCCAGTGTTTCACAGAGGTTCCTTTGGACTCTTCCACCACCTCTAATCTCATGGCATCACAGAAAACAATGCCCTTCATGTCACAGGCAGAGGCAACCCAACTTAGCCACTAAACCATAATTTTTTATTGCATATGAAATTTTTACATATTGTTAATAATATTTTTCTTCCTCTGATTTTGGCAAATAAGGACTGAAAAAAAAAGAAAGCTACCAGCCTTTAAAAAAATAAAATCTTCAAGTTTTAGGAATAGGTACATATTCATGAAAAATACTAACACTTCTCCTATTTCACTTTATATTCAAGAGTTCACTAGTGGCATATAAACGAGGTACATATATTCTCCAAAATTGGCCAATAGAAAGTAGATCTAAGTAATCCTAATCTTTGTCATCATTAGGTTTCTCAATAGGAGCAGGAGAAGAAAAAGATCATTTTGCTACTTGCAAAAAGTTATATCCAGCAGTCTTTAGAATTTACTTATGACAAAAAAGATGAGTTAAGAGAAAAACTAAAATGACTGTGCCGAAAGATTGCCCCAAACATGAAAAGAATTGCTAGAATCAGGGTTTGGGAAAGTCCTCTCAGGGGACCACACACAATCAACATAAGGGGCAGCAGCACAGAGGTGATAATCTTTCAGGTGGAAATACTACATTTAAGGGCCAAGGAAACTCTCCTAATTCAAAAAAATAAATACATGACAATTAGAAAGCTTTTACATATTAAAGACATTCCCAAGATGAAAGTCATATAATGACATATCTACAAGGTTTCTAAGTAACAACTTAAACCAAAGTTTTTCTTCCACACTTACATAAAACTTCCATAAATCCTACGAAAAACTGCCTTTTTCATAAATATATAAAGATAGCCCCTTTGACTTTAAGAACAAAAGAAGATAGGTAGCTTCCTAGTACAAGAACAGCAGTGGTGCTACAAAGACAGAGAACAATGTGGATGTGCTCTGATATTCTGCATCCAGGTGAACAAAGGGTGTGAGAAAATGAAACACGACATCTTGCAGAGGACATCCAACCTTGTCACATATAAAATACCATCTTTGCTGACCCTGTTGGATAGAAAACACATTTTTTATTTCTAAATAGTAAGTGCAACTGTCAACTCTCACCTTGGGGCTCATTCATTCTTCCTTAGAGCTCTACTTCATGAGACTGGAGAACTGGGTAGGAATATCGGCTTTGCATGTTACTTGGCAAAGATAAACCTGAAAGCTTGATGGTTTATAAGAATGTCAGAAGAAATTTAGGACAACTGTCCTATGAACGTTGGGTTGGAAAGAACTTCCCAAGTCTGTCACTAAAACCAGAAATCATAAAGGCTGATTGCTATCACTACTTTAGAAAAAAGCACTTAAAAATATTGACAATTTACAAACATGAAAATGGCATAAATGTGACAAATTATGATGACTAAATTCCAAGTTCCTTCAAATCAGATTGAACAAGAAATCCAAAATTAAAAAAAAAAGAAACACAAAACTACAAGAAATGTGCTAGTGATCACTATACACGTTGGTGAACACATAGAAAATTACTGAACTATAGCCCTTAAATGGGGAAATTGTATGGTATGTGAATTATCTTTCAAACTCTACAGAGAAAAAGAAAAAAAAAAGAAAGAGGAAAGAGAACAAAGGAAAAAGGGAAGGAAAGAATGAATGTCTTTAAAAAGTCTATGTAAGTCAATAATCATGGCAAGAAAAAACTGCAAATAAAAATAACCTTTTTGCCCAAGATTACAATACTTAACCCCTTGCCACTGATCCTGCTATAAATAAATGAGAGGGTATGATTCAATCTTTTAGGAAGCCATGTAAAAAATGTTTTAATATTTAAACCATTATAACCTTTGAGGCAAAATTTCACTGGAATATCTTTTCCTTAACACTTAGGTGATACCTCTATGAATATACATACCCTCTCATTTATCAAATATGGAAGACTATACATCAAAATTGGTTAGCAGTGGTTAACTGTGACACGTGGCTTGTTTTGATTTGTATTAAAATACCCTGTTTTAAAATATCTATCAAACTGTTCTTAGAATGGTAATACCTATGGCAAAATATCAAAGTCAAAACATCACATATCTATAGCAGGACCAGGGCAATGCTGCCATGTGACCTGAAAGCCTTTCTTCGCACACTAGGAACTGCGTCCCAAAGGGCACGCAGTACAGTATGTTAGACAGCCATGGGATATGGAGATACATCTTCATGGAATACTAATTTTATTCAATTTTGGAAACAGTTTTAGTTCTTTTCCAAAGAACTGCTTTTGTGTGTGGATTTTTTGTTTGTTCTGTCTTGTTTTGGACATAACAGTACAAGTAAAATCTACAGAAATGTACTTTTCCAAATGTACTTATTTTGTGTATATTTCATTTTAAAAAAACCTTCAGAGTTAAAAAATATATATATATATATGGTGAGAACAGGAATAAAAATTGGCCTTTCTGTATCATCAGTGGATAATAGTAAAATAAGTCTGATTTTAAAAAAATATATATATATATATTTATGTATTCATGAGAGACACACACAGAGAGAGAAGCAGAGACACAGGCAGAGGGAGAAGCAGGCTCCATGCAGGGAGCCCAATGTGGGACTCGATCCTGGGACTCCAGGATCATGCCCTGAGCGGAAGGCAGATGCTCAACCGCTGAACCACCCTGGTGTCCCAAATAACTGATCTGATCTTAAACTGTGCACACTACTCCCTACCCAAAAGACACTTCCAAATCTCTTTTGCTGCTGGATGCAACCATGTGACCAAATTGTAGTCAACGAGACATGAGAGGAACTATTGCTGGGTAATTCCAGAAAGTCTCCTTAAAATCTCCCTAATGATAGGAGAATGAAAAGTTGGTAGGACCCAGAATTTCCACAGGAGTCTCTGAACCTAAGAGCCACTGTTAGCCCCAGCCACTTCCTAGGCTCTTTTACATGAAAGGGAAATCTTATTTAAGCCACTATATTTTGTGTATATATGTAGCTAACCCTAAACCCAGAGGGATGCTGGAGGGGAGGTGGGCAGGGGCATGGGCCAAATGGGTGATGGGGATTAAGGAAGGCACTTGCTGTGATGAACATTAGGTGTTATAAGTAACTGATGAATCACTAAATTCTACTCCTGAAACCAGTATTACATTATATGTTCACTAACTAAAATTTAAATTTATAAAAAGCCACCCAGTTGATATAAATAAAATTGAGAAAAGCAAGTCAGTATTAGTGTGAAGGTTATTTCAAAGTGAAACAGACATGTCTTTGTGGCAAGAACAGACTATGCCCAGCACCCAGGTCCCTGCCCCAGTGGACCAGTCCTAGCCCAAAGGAATCCGAAAGCTAGAATTAATGATTTCAGGGGCAGTCCCCTAAGATGCTCACACATAGCTAACTTTCTTTGAAACTAATTTACAAAAACTTGAAAAAAAAACATTGTTTTGCTTCTGTTTTTGATTGTATGCTTCAAAAATCAAAATGATTTTAAATTTATTTTCTACTGAGAATATGCCTTGATCATGAGAAAACAGAAATGTGAAATTGAAACAAGGGAGAACACACAAAACAACAAGGTGGGTTTGCAACAACAGAAGTCATCACTGCTCTGATCACAAAGGTCATACATGCTATCAGGAAAATTATGAAGAATACTAGAAACATCTCTGGCTAAAATAAGAGGTTTTTTGATTTAGAGAAAGCATAAAGCACATAAAAAATTGCATTAGGCAACTTTCAAAGATAGTAACAGAATGAACATAAATGGGGAATAGCACATAGCAGTAACTTTGGCATTGGCATGACCATAATTTGTTCTAAATGACAAAGAAAGAGAGCAACCAAACTAAAAGGCGGGAACACCCACAGTTATCAAATAGATTATTGTAAAAGTTTCTTGACCTGATGTATTAGTTTGCTGGAAATGCCATAACAAAGTACCATGAACTGGTGACTTAAGGGATCCCTGGTGACTTAAAAAACAGAAATGTATTGCCTCATAGTTGAGGAGACCAGAAGTCCAAGACCAGAAGTCCAAGACCAAGGTTGTCATCAAGGCTGGCTCCTCTGAGTGTTGAGAAAGAGAGAGGGCTCCAGGTCTCTGGCCTAACCTCTGGTGGCTTACCGGCAACCCTTGGCAATCCTTGGCTTCTGCTCTATCACTCTGATCTGCTTCCACGTCCACACGGCATTCTCTTCATGCACATGTGTCTGTGTCCCAATTTTCCCATTTTTAAGGACGCCAGTCTTAGTGGATTAGGGACCTACCCTACTCCAACAGGAATTCACATTAACTAATTACATCTGTGATGACTATTTCTAAATACAGTCACATCTGAGGTATTGAGGGGTTCAGGCTTCAACATATCAATTTTCGGCAGGGTGCAACTCAACAGGTTAACAACTGGTGAGGGGCTAAGGTCGTTCTGATTTTTCCCCATTACAGCTGGTTGAAAGTAAGAGGATGTTAACAACTGTGCCATTTAATATTGATTTTATTTGTATTTATTTATACATGTCCATGAAACATGTTAATTTACAAAGTATTTGATCACAAATAACTAATAATGTCAAGCCAGCTAAGAGCTTTTGGTGGTAATGATTAGAGAAAAATGTGCAGAGATGTGCACAAATGGGGTCACATCTAAAACAGGCAAAACCAAAGGACTGATTGCCCACAGAACGGCTACTATTCAGCCCAAACACAACAGCAGCCACTGAATCATCCACTGAACACACACCGGCTCCTCTCAAGTATCTTTCACTGTGCTCATGGAGATTGGCAAAAATAAAAAAAAAAAATTTATTAAAAGCATTAGGAATGCTCCAGTACTCACCATTTTAGAAAAACTTGAAACGAAAAGAGGAATGACTCTGAAAACCGGCTCTACTCACTACATGGCTGTACCCCTCAGAATGCTCTTCCTCAGTTTTCATTTTCAGTGCTGACAAGCATTTTGGCTATATAGTATAAGTCATTAAAAATAACAACAACAAACCTTTTATAACCAATAATGCTACTTTGGAGAATTTCCCCCTAAGGAAATCATACACAGAGAAAAAAATTCATGGATAAAAATATTCACTGCAGTGTTACTTATAACACTGAAAAAGGAATGAACAACTGTGGGAGAAAGGGAGACGGTTAGCCAGCTACCGCGTAACCAGGGTAATACTATGCAACTAGGGCTGAATAACATACGACGTTATGGATTTGTTTTCTGTCCCTTCCCTACCTGCTTTCCTGGAGTGGCCAGGCACTGTATGCCCCTTGGCTGCCTCCAGTAATGGTGTCTCAGAGGGCCGGAGGCAGATAATCCTCACAGACAATCTGATTTCCTCACATTTCTGGAAGCCTGAGCTCCTAAATGGGATTAGACCAAGAGTTCCTATGGGTGGGAATGGAAGAGAGAAGCATGCCTTTGAGACTGAGAGATGCTGGTAGCATAAGGGAGACCTATCCTAGCCAGGGCTAAGGCAGGCCTATGGGAGTGGGTGGCATGCTAGGAGAAAAGGGTTATTTGGTGGATCTATGCTGAGATCCAAAGGCCACAGACCTGAGAGGATCCCCATGCTCCACAACACAGTGAGAGAGAGATCCATCAAACACTGCAGGATCGTGGTGGTTTGATAACAAGCTATTAGTGGTGAAGACACAAGAACACATAACTGGGGGCAGTCCCGGTGGCTCAGAGGTTTAGCGCCACCTTCAGCCCAGGGCGTGATCCTGGGGACCCGGGATTGAGTCTCACATCAGGCTCCCTGCATGGAACCTGCTTCTCCCTCTGCCTGTGTCTCTGCCTCTCTCTCTCTCTCCTGTGTATTTAAATAAATAATTTTAAAAATCTTTTTAAAAATTTTAAAAAAAGAACACATAACTGGGGGACCTCTATAGTGCTATGTAAACCATCCCCCTCCCAACACTCACACACTACAGGATCCTTACCAGGCCTTGGAAAGAGAAAGCTACAGGTGGGAAACTGAATAATGTCCCTTTCCCTAGCCTGTCAGAGCAGTCTCTTACATTTAGAAGGAAAAAAAGTACAAGTCTCTTGCATACCCTAGGTTGTAGATTAAGAATTATATGTATTACTTAGCCACCAGAATGGTATAAAAACATTAGAATTATGCCAAGAAATCTGTAAGGTTATGGGAAAAAAAAGCAGAGTACAAAAATATATAAAAGTCTGATGGCACATATATGTTGTTGTTGTCGTTTTAAAGCATGGAGGAAAAACACCTGTAAGGAAGTGTATATCAAAATGCCAGTAGCTGTTGCTTCCTCTTTTTCAGGGGGATGGGAGGAGGGGATATTGTTTTTCTTTTTCCTATAATACGGTTTTAGTACCATTAAAATGGAAAAATATGGGGAGCCTGGGTGGCTCAATCGGTTAAGCTTCTGCCTTCAGCTCAAGGTCATGATCCCAGGGTCTTGGGATGGATGGAGCCTCACATTGGGCTCTCTGCTTAGTGGGGAGTCTGCTTCCCCTTCTTCCTCTGCAGGTCCCCCTGCTTGTGCTCGCACTCTCTGTCAAATCAAATCAAATCAAATCAAATACCAATGGATGGATGGATGGGAAAACAATTCAAAGTAAACACATGAAACTAAAACATTCTTTCCTTTCAGTATATGTGCTGCTGAAGTGAGCACATCATTCATTTCAAATCTACATTTAGTCAATTTGGGGTTCATGTAGCCTTCTGCTGATTATTTTTATGACTGTTGACTTTCACAATAATTCTTGTTGATGCAGAAGTTATAGTGGTGGCCTTACTGGATTTTAAGCACCACAAAGTAGAAACATTAGGAAGAAAAGGTCTTTTTTTATTAATATTATTTGAATCTTCAAGTATATTTAAGAATTAAGATTTGCTACTGCTAACAGGTCAAAACATAATTTACCTGTTTTTATAAAAGATTTAATTTGGTCTAGAAACATTGATTTCAGTATTGGGTAAATATTCAGACTTGACAGTCTTTTAACAACTGAAAAGAAAATCAATGTTTAAAATGCCCCTTCAGGGTGGCCCGGGTGGCTCAGCGGTTTAGCATCGCCTTCAGCCCAGGGTGTGATCCTGGAGACCCTGGATCGAGTCCCACCGTTGGGCTCCCTGCATGGAGCCTGCTTCTCCCTCTGCCTGTGTCTCTGCCTCTCTCTCTCTCTGATGAATAAATAAATAAAATCTTTTAAAAAGGTAAAACAAAATGCCCCTTCAGAAAAGCAGAAATATATGGTATATTACCCAAATTAAGCTAACATTTCAGGCAAAAATAATCAATATTTTCATTAACACACTTAAAAATGCAATGATTTCAATATACAAAATGGGAATTCATTTTCTATTCTTTGTTTTTTTGAGGGAAGGATGTTTTCCCTTTTAATTTTGGGAAATAGCATGGTGGTTAGTGCTTATGAAGATAGAAAACCTGGATTTGTATCTTGTATTTCTCACCAGATTTGTGACCAGCTCTATATTTTCTAAACTTTACATACCTCATTCCCCCCCACCCCCATCTGTAGCATGGGGATAATATAAGAACTGGCCTCACTGAGATACTGTGAGGATTAAATATTATATGTAAAGTATGCAAGTACAAAATGAACACCAATATACGACTCTACTATGATTATTACTTTTAGGAACAAGACTTTGTCTCAAAAAGGAAGGCTTCCCTTCATTAAGGGGAACAGCAAAACTATTAAAAAAACAAACAAACAAACAATTAACTCACAAAAGTCACTGTCCCTTTGGAAATTCCAGTTGTTTCTTACAGTATTAATAACTACCTTAGAAGAAAATATACTCAGTTTTAAACCTGTTTTTCTTTACTGGACTACATATTTAATATCCATTTAACTAAGAAAGAAATGTTAGATACAAATGAAGCAGATCCAATGCTCCATAAATTAAGGCATCAGACAATGCATGCATAGACTAATATTCAAAACCAGGGTATCTAAGTGCTAAATGTGATTGTAATGTGATTTTTAAAACAGTATGTCTTTTTTAAGAGGCAAAATCAAAATGTTTTTCTTTTTAAGGAGTAGAGATGAAGGAATCTTATCAGTACATTTTACTTTGCTTGTGGTTAGGGCTGATTTATTTATGTAGAAGTCAGGGGTCAAAATTCAAATGGTTTACAGGAGTTAAGGAGGTAAAATAAAGGAGCAAAGTTGCCAGGGTGGGGATGGTAAGTCTGATGTTAAAGGGCAACCAACCAACGCTGGGTCTTAGCCTGAGGGAGCAACAGGGAACGGTGGCAAGTCCTGTGACCCAGGGATGTGTCCCATTGAAGGAAGGCAGCTGTTCTGGCCAAGGGAGAACTCAAATCCAGTAGGGCCAGTTTGGTCTCTCCCTTCCCCCAATAAAGAACCAGAAATAACTCTATTTTAAAAGTTAGGGACTAATTTAATAAAAAACAAAAACAAAATGTAGAGGCCAAACAAAGCACATCACAGGGCCAAATCTGGCATAGACGCCAGTCTGTGACCCATGATGTAAGTGTTCCCAATCACCTAAAATGTTTTCGTGTTTTTTTGATTTAAGAATTGCATCACATTGTCCAAATCTATTTTGATACAGCTACTTATTTTTTAAGTTTAAAAAATATCTGAAAACTGGAGTCAAACTCACATATCTGTAATCAGGATACCCCTAAATGCTGTCCACCCACATACAGTCAAAAGCCTACCCACAAGCAAAACAGCTTCTGAGCAGAAAACACTGTTGTCACAAATTCACGCACTGGATTTGCATGGAAATCTCTGGTGCCCCCATCTAACTTTCTTACTCTTGTTTTATAATCAGTCTGCCAGAGGGAGGAGTATTGCTGAGGACAGTCCCATGGACAACAACAGATTTCAGGGTGCAAATGGAGATAACTGGGAACCTCAAATCAGAGGCTGACAGCTATAAGCAGTCAAATGTCGGAGCCTAAAATCTTTGGGGAAGGGTCATTTTGCCCAATGGAGCAGCATTACATTTCAGAAAGACCACCTGTCTAATTCGACAAACATTTATAGGAAATGTATTATGTGCAGGGCCCTGAGCTACTGCAAATACTTGATAAGAATTATTTTAAGGGCTGATATTTCCTTGTAGGTTAGTCTCCATCCCCAAAGTGCCTTACAATTCTAAAACCAGTCCATGCCTTTTCTGTAAAGGGTTAAACACTCAAGCTATGGAGAAAATCAGATTTGAACATTGAAGAGTTCCTAATGGTAGAGATAAGAGTTTAGTTTGGTTTTGCTTTAAATCAGAACTGTGACCACAGATAACAAGTTACAAAAGACCAAACTCTGATGTTTAAGGACTTCAGCTATCAAAGAACTGATCAAAAATAAGCTTGCTTCAATAAACAATCACTCAAATAAAGCTTGGCCAGTAACTGATCAAAACATTTGTGCAGATGGGGTAGATTTTAATACAGACTCTGCCATTGCTGACAGCACATTCTGATGAAAATAGAAGATGCTCTCCTCTCCCTCTTTAGCTAAGTGTCTAGGAAGTAAGAAGCGGCAATTAACCTTCAACTCAATGCACACAAAGTATTGTAGCAATCAGATTTGCCTAGTTTTTGTTCTGTTATACTTGTCAGCATTTAAGAACTGATGCTGTACATTTTTGCTGTTATTAAGTTGTGGTTGTTTATTTCTCTAAGATATACAATCCCCAAGACTGGAGAAAACAAATCTACTGAAAATTTTACGTTAAAAAAAAACACTTGTAGGTGACTTTTTACATAAGTTATTTCTACATCTCCACTGACTCAATTTTATACAGAGTTCTGCTTCATTTTAAAATTTTTGGTGTTTTTACTTTACTTCAAAGATTTAGATTTCAAATAAATTAAACATTAAGGTGAGGAAAGCTGCACTTAGAATGATTCTAGGTTTGGCTTTGAGAAGAAGCACAAGGACAAGACTATAGTACACACCAAATAAAACTCTTCCCAGAGTCAACCTCTGTAACATGTGCAAGGAGTCATCAATAGCAATCAAGAGTACAGGTCAAATCAAGACAGACCAGAACTGTCAATGAAACAGAGAAAACACAGCTGAAAAAATGAGGAAATCCATCACATCATTTCTTTAATGTCATGGCTACCTCTCAAAGCATCAACTAGCAAGATACTGAACACAGAAAAGTCCTGCAGAAAGTTCTCTGTTAGGGTGCTCCATACAACCATTGTGATAGGTATCAATGGCACAAAATAAAACAACTCTGAGAAAACACCTGTATTTCACATCTGATGAGGCCCTGGTTTGCTGATCCATAATAAGCCCCTTATGAGCTAAGCTGTGCTTTCTCTATAATCCTTTCCCACATATCTGAACCTGCTGTGGGATTTTTTTAAACTGCTATTAGCAGTGACTAAAACTTCTAATCCCCTGCTATGCCTTTATTATTAACACATACAATTATCATGCTGTAGCATTAAAGAACTGTGAAAAACCTTATCTTATTTCTAAATCTCACTATTTCTAAGAGAATAACAGTAGGATTTTCACAGAAATACTATTTCAGTCATTTTGTCTGTATTTTTACTGTAAATTACTTCAGCTATAAGGTTAATTGGCATCTCTTATAGGCTATGAGAAACTTCAAAGTACCTGGAATGAATCCATTACTAATGCAGCTACTTCAGATATAAAGTAATCTTTCTTTAGTTTACTAAAGACAAGGGCAGATTTTCGGGCCATTCCTGGAAAGAAAAACAGAAACCATTTTTGGAGATTAATATGGTAGTCGGACTCAGAAAGGAGTTCCTGACTCCATGGTAATTATTAAATCAAACACCACAGCTCTTTCCTTAGTCAAACTTAGGAAAGACCATGAAGCAGCCCAAATTGTGGAGGCTGCAAAGCAAAGACATATATCCACTACCCCAGAACTTACAGGGCTCTGAGGCAAAACTGGTATCACTATACCCTTACTGCCATAGGTAACTTATCCCCAGCCCCCTTTCTTCCATTCCTTCAGTCCTGATTATTTTATCATGGGGTCAATTATTTTGCTTTTATCAGTTTCTGTGTCACTGAACAAGAACTGCTATGCCATAAGGAAGTTTGAACCCTTTGGCCCAAATTCAGGGTCTCTGTGGCTCACTGAGTCAAGCACAGAGGCAGCAGGGGTACATCCCTATTTTTTGACCTACTGGACCTTCAATGTTAGGGAGGGAGGAGTACTGGCTGCCTTCTCCCCACTGACACCTGCCCTGCTGGGCATGCTTTTGGTCCCCAGAATTTCACTAGGTTTATTATCTGTAATCCTCAGGGTTTGGGGTGGAGTTGGATGGTATGAAGCCCTGTTTCCTCAGTGTGTTTGCAGACAATTCCAACCTAAGCTTTTAGAATCCAGGACTAAAACTTCCTATAAATGAGGAGTAAAATTCTCCCAACAAAACACTTCAAAGGTATATGATGAGAGTGACAGTTGGGACAAAAGTCACTGAATGACAAACCCATGAACGTATACACACATGGGCCAACATAATAGCGAAGGAAAAAAGAAAATGCAAAAAAAAAACAAGGACTAGTCTAGTCTTCTTCTGAGGTTGGGACATTCAAATTTGAGGGTTAAATCTGAGCAGGATGCAGAGTGGAACCTGGTTCAGCTATAAAAATTACAAGGCCAGTTGCATTCCTGTTTGCTGAGCCGCAGGAATGATAAACAGGACTAAAGTTGTGAACAATTCTTGAGAGAGCTTTAAATTAATTGCTGAATGCCAACTAAGCCATAAGCTCCATCTAGGGAAAGGATGACAGACCATGTTTTCTTGAAAACTTCACAAAGAACAGTTTTAAAACTCTTACTCTTTCCTATAGGATTGACTTTCACTCTAACAGGTAGAGAAACATCCATTCAACTCTTCTCTGAAAGTAACACAAAGGGCTACTTGCAGGTTTGCATCTTTACAAGTACTAATAACTAGAGCTTTTAAACTTCCTAAAAATACTCAAATGACTTTCTTATATTCAATTTGATCAAAATATTGTTTAAATTATATGTAATATAGTGCAACAGTGGAATTTTAAGTAACATCAAAGATAGTAACTCAAGAAACTTAACAACACAGAGGTAGTATGGCTGGAAAAGGCCTTAAGCTTTGAAGCCAGATATCAGGATTGGAGTTCAAACTTCAGTGGGAGCTATGTAGACTTGGCAAGTTACTCAACTCTGTAACTTATAAAATGGAAATACCACTATATTCTCAATAACAGAACAAACCTAAGGCACCTAGCACTAGCACTGGGCTTAAGGCTTTGTCAGCACTCAGTATGTGCTAGCTGCTCTCAGCAGGAGCTGGACAACAGAACATGGCCAGCCAGGATTTGAGTCCATCTCTGTCTACCTCCAAAACCCAAGTTTTTTTTTCACTCCTTCTCTGGTATTAGTCTGAGGTCAATGCTGCTACTATTGCTCAACATGCTTAATATAATTAAGAGGTTTAGAAATTCTAAAACAGATGATGAAATCTGAATTCTCTTGAGGAAGAAGTGGGATAATACACAGGATCAAGATTTGCTTCCCTGCCGGACAGGAATCGGACTCTAAGAGTGGAAAGAATACTTAACCCATTAAAGGATCTGGCTCCTTTTAACATCATTCCAAGGCCATATAAGATTAGCAATTCTGGCAGTTTACTTTCCGCTGATTAGCAAAGGATTAAAGACAAACAAATTCAAGTTGGTTTTCAGATGCACAAAATTAAAGATTGAGAAAACTTGGTATTTTCAAAGCATACACCAGTGAAGGATTTCTTTTAATTTTAATTGTTCTTTCCAAAACTTTTAAAGATTCAGTGAAATAATCTCAATTTGCTCTGCTTTGTTCTTTGCTTTCAAATACTGTAAATGGCTGGATTCCAGATAGAGTAGTTATCCTCAAATGCCTTCCAATGAGGCCTGCCAGATTCTGTGGTTCAGAAGTAATTTAAAAGCAGAAATGTGTAACAAATGAGACCTAATGGAAAACACTGGATGCTTTATAGTTAGAAAGATCACTTCTTTTTTTCTAGTGAGAAACAGACAATACATATACACACATGTGCATATACATATACATGTACAGATTCATGTAAACAAGACAGAAAATGAATTGACGTGTTTTCTCTCTTCATTGTAGACACTAATTCGCAAGACTAAAAAAATACATATATACTATTGTTTTTGAAAAGAAAATGAAATCATGATGCCACTATTAACCAAACTCAACAGTAACACTAAATCAAAACAATATTTGGGATAATACAACCTTTATCTTATGGGTTTTTTGGGGAGAGTGGGAAAGCATATTGCTTGAAAAATCACAAACCATTTCTTACGTAAGACAAATTCTTCCTCCATATAATGAAACAGTTTTTTTTTTTTAATAATAACTTGTTCACAAGAAGAAATGCCCATCTAGTTAGTGTTACTTCTTCTTTCTTTAAAGATTTTATTTATTTATTCATGAGAAACAGAGAAACAGAGAGGTAGAGACACAGGCAGAGGGAGAAGTAGGCTCCATCTAGGGAGCCCAATGTGGGACTCGATCCTGGGTCTCCAGGATCATGCCCTGGGCCGAAGGTGGTGCTAAACCACTGAGCCACCCAGGCTGCCCCGATAGTGTGACTTCCTAGTGAGATCACTAGTATTCAAGCAGAAATTGGGATGTTCCAAAGGTAATTCATGTACTAGGATAAGGGTTAATTAAACTTGGGGACCACTCCACTGTGTTCTCCTGGATTTGTTCATTTGTTCATCTTTCCTAATATTCATGAAATACTCACCAAATGTCAGGTACCTGACTAGATATTGCATGTATAGCAGAGCATAGGGCAGACCCAGTTCCTGCCTTCCTGGATCTTAAGAGTCCACTAGGAAAGATGAACTACAAAGATTTACAAATATGATGAATGCCATGGGGAAGGTCAGGAGAGAAAGCTAGGCTGGAGGCAGTGAGAGACTTCTCTACTAAAACCACCCGAGGGACGAACTGAAGTTAGTTGCATGAGAGGAGACGGTAGAAATGCTCCAAGCCAGGCAAAGTGTGAGTGAGAAGTGAAGGAAAGCCAAGATGGCTGAATCAGAGGAAGAGAAGGGTGAAGCCGGCAAAAAAAGACAAGGAAATAACCTTAACGAACGCAATTAGGCATGAGTGGATTTTATCATGAGAGCAATGGAGAAACTACTGAAAGATCTTAAACTGTGGAGTGACACTTAAAATGGCTCAGGAAATGTGGGTAACACTGTAATGGCAAGAATGGAGGCAGGAAGACCAGATGGGAAGCTAATACCCATAGCCCATAGAGGAAAGGATGGTAATATGGCCCAAGGAAATGGCAACGATGATGGCGATTCAAAGATATCTGGTTGTTACATATGCTAATACTGGATGTGAGGGTGAGCAGTATCAAAGGAAATGTACAGGATTCTGGAACAGACAACTTGTTGGGTGAAGGTGTCTTCATGGGATGTGAATACTGGAGGCAGAGCAGATTGGCGGTAGGAAGGGAAGATGTGATGCTTTGTTTTATACAGGCTAAGTCCTAAGGTGCCTCCTAGGCAAATGGATAATGGCTCTAGAGCCCTGAGAAAGTTGAGGGCTAAAGAGGAGGATCTGGTCTTTGTGACCATACAGACCTTCAGGGACCAATACAAGAGCCACTAGCCACGTGTGTCTACGAAGCACCTGGGATGTTGCTAGATCAAATCCAGTGTGCTATATTAAAAAGAGAAATACATCCTAGATTTCAAATAAATCTGTATGAAGATAAAACGTAGGATCTCATTGATAACTTTTATATTTATTATATGCTGAATCGATATTATTTTTGATTTATCAGTCGAAATAATATTAAAATGATTCTTTTTTTTTTAAACATAGTCATATGCAGGCTTTTTAAAAAATTTTTATTTATTTACGATAGTCACACACAGAGAGAGAGAGAGAGAGAAACAGAGACACAGGCAGAGGGAGAAGCAGGCTCCATGCATCGGGAGCCTGACGTGGGATTCGATCCCGGGTCTCCAGGATCGCGCCCTGGGCCAAAGGCAGGTGCCAAACCACTGCGCCACCCAGGGATCCCAATGATTCTTTTTTTGAAGTATAGTTGACATACAATATTATATTAGTTTCAGGTATATTAGTTTCAACATAGTGAGTCAACATTTATGTACATTATAAAATGATCACTATCTTTTGTTTCTTTTTACTTTTATAATGGGGTTCTACTAAACAATTTAAAGTTACATGGGAGTTTTGCATTATGACTCACATTCTATTTCTATGAGTGGCACTGATATAAACAGTAACTGAAGTTTAGAAGAGTAAAGAAGACCCATTAATGAAAGCTTGGTCTCTAATGAAGCTGCAGGATTCAACACAGGTAGGAGGATAGTGAAGGGGAAAGGGGGCTAAAAAAAAATGATATAAGCTGATAAATCTGGATAACGTGATACAACAGAAGAAAGACAAGCACAGGCTCTGACCAGCAGAGAGTGGACAACAGGGTTAAAATCTGCTACGTAGTCAAGGACTGATTAGCACATTTAAACTAAAACACCGAAGAATAAACAGGGTTCCTAAAATATTAATTTATTTTAAAAAACCGTAATTGTATTACTAGAATTCAATTTTCCTGAATTAATGTATATTTTACTACAGAGTTCCAAATTTTTATTGTACTGACTTCCAAATGGCATATTATTTTCAAAGTTTTGCACCTTTTATTAACCCATACTTCTCAGCACTACTGCCAAAATACTTCTTCAGTATGATCTGACAATCCCTGATATGACTAAAAACAAATCAAAGAACAGAAGAGAAAAAAACCTCCACTGTTTTCAAACTGTATCTCCCTTTGCCCCATGATTCACATAATCCCTCTACTGAGTCATTCTTACTCACCACTATATAATCACTGATAATCTCCAAAATTTTTCAAATTCTAAAATTATACGTATCTATTGTTAATATCCAAAAAATTCTTCATTCCATTCTTAATAAAACCGGTGTTGTTATAAGATATGGTGACCTCACTAAAAGCACCCATTGTGAAAAAGTAGACATCTGCACATTTTTTTGCTATTTAATTTTCCCAAAAGCATTTATTCAACACATATTTCTTGTTGCCTACTATGTGCTTCCAGTGGCACAGAAATAAATATCACTGTTTCATAGCAATAATAACAAATAACAACCATCATAGCAGCAGTGGTTTATATGATTTACAACCTCCGGAAATTGCATCATCCTACCCTTTACACCTATTACCTAGATGTGTTCACAATAACACGTGTTAGGTCACTCCTTAGGCCTATTTTACAGATAAAAAGACTCAAGACCCAACAGTCAGTCCCTCAAGCCACACTCTGCCTACGTAAATCTAACTGTCTGGTTAGGCTTTAACTGACATTCCTCTGCCAGCTGTATCAAGCCATAAACTTGATGTTTATGGGCAATAAGCTCTGTCTTCCTAGAGCAGCACCTACCATGGTGGTAACTTACACTATATGATTTATGTTTGAGTCATCTAATGTTCTATACACTCCATGAAGGCAGGGATCGCATGTTTTTAGGTCCTAAGCACCTAGAGAAATACCTGCAACATATGAGGTACTCATAAAATATTAATTAGTTAAATGAATGAAAGTAAACTTTCTGAATCTAAGAAATTTATTCATGTTCAAGCCTAAACTTTTATCTTTACCATTCAAAGAAAAATCTTTTTATCCTTGTCTGCCTTCTTATATAGGGTGGAATAAACGTAACAGTAACTTCCCAGGGTCGTCATTGTAAACTCTCATCTTTGTACATGGTTGTAAATGCAGTGATGCCATAGGGGAGAGCTAATGAGTTTATAGGGTCGTTTGCCTAAATAACAGATAGCTCCCTAATTGCTGTGCTAAGTGTCTGTATGGGTTTTAATGTCCTACCCTACCACTTTCAATATGTTTGTTCTTATCCTCTAATTTGCTGGTAATATATGATAATCCAAGAAACCCGATACTTGTTTACTGACCTTATCAAAAGGGCATGGATTTTAGCACAGAGATTTTGTTATATCTATTTTAAGGACTAGAATGTCTTTTCTGCTTTCTTCCTTCTGACTTTTCAACCGTTTTCAAGCCTGAGGATTAACTTGCCACTCTATTTTTGCTGCATTAAAAGGAATAATACCAAGCACAAGGAAAATAACTAGAAAGAGAATGAAATAGCTGAACATATACTAAATTAATTTATCCAACTGTTAGAACACAGAAGTGCAAACAGCTTCCAAAAGCCTGGAGGGGACATTACCTTACTATTAACTGCTATTAACAAGGAACCTGACATGGATAAAACAATGGTTTCAGAATGTGTCACCTTTTGATATAGAAAGTTCCACTACATACTACGCAAAATTATCCTTCATAACTCTGGTATTAAAATATTCTCCCTCACAAGGGTCCTTCCTTTTTGTTGCTCACCATTTTATTTGGCTTTCTCTACACTTTTTTTTTTTTTTCTGGTTTCATTATGTCTCTCTTGTACTATAACTTGAATCTGAAATACAGCAACTTTCTGGGGACCCCTCATGATTTTGCTTGGTGGAAATGTTAAGGTCAGCCTAGAATACAAGCTTAAAATAACAAATTATACTCAGAGAAGGAAGATTGTATAATGAATGTTGGTCATCTTCTTTAGTGTAGCCCCATAGGGTTCGTGAAAAAAGGGATCACAAGTGCCTACAGAGATGCGCCCTGGTCTAGGGCTGACCAAACCTGTTTAATGAGAAACACCTCCCATCTCTGAAGGCTCTGTCGGTTGCTTGGGAAAGGAGTTCATAATGACCACTTTCCTTAGTGTTTACAACATATTTGATTTTTTTTTTGTTGTCGATGTTAATGTATGACAAGCAAATTCTAGTTAATTTCATGGCTTCCATTTCCCATTAGACAATTTTCCATTATTTGCTAAATTTCTTTGAGTCCCCAGAAAAGTGTAAAAGAAACGTTTATGGTATATATTGTTGGTATCAACTAACACTACAGTATACTGCTCCCAATGTAATGTTATGAGGCGGAGGGAAAATATCTGGAAGAAGAAGAACAGATATATAAACATAAAATTGACGAAATCTGCAAACAAGGGTCCCATTATAAAAGTGGCAAAATAAACCAAGAAGCCCCAAATTACAATATTTTCTTTCCTGAAAGACGAGTACCTTATTATATATAAAAACAAGAAACATTTACTTATTGTTTAGAATGTGAGCTAATATTGTGCTAGTTGTGTTATGTTCATCATTTCCTTGATCCTCAACTAACTCTATAGGCCAGTAAATTGGGCATAATGCCCATTTTACAAGTTAGTATATTGAGGCTGAGAGAGATTAAATTGTCCGTGAATTACAAAGTAAAGAAGGTGATCTGTTTGACTCCAAAGTTAGTCCCTTTGCATGCTGACCCTTTTAAAACCGTCTGTTCTCTGACCTCCCATAACTGAATATGAGAATTTCCAAATTTCAGATGGTAGGATAGAAACCCTAGGTTTATATCATAACATATGAGTAAGACTTCATCTGGCTGGGCCACACAGAAAAAAAAACTAACTCATACTCTAACTTTTCAAATAACTGGTCCTAATATATTAAGGAAAGAAACTCAAAGGTTTAGGAATATCTCAAAAAGGCTGTTTTTTAAATTCTTAAACACAATTTTCCACATTATACTCTCATTCAAGTTATGCCATTTTCTCTGATAGAGAAAATGGATTACTCTCCTAACTGATCCCCCTCAAATATTTCTTTTACATAGCTACCACAGTAAGAGATCTAAAACAATTTTAAAACTGCCTCTCCTCTGCTTAAAAGCCTTCAAGATCCCCATCATCTACAGAAACACTCTAATCTCCTTGGCATAGAGTGCAGGGAGTTCAGGGGCTGGTGCTCATTGCTCATCTGTCTTAAAATGGCTTTGAACTCAAGAGCAAGAAACTATAAAGTTTATGAGCTCAATAAGTGTTTACTGAGATGAATTAATAGCCATAAGCTTGGTACAAAATATTGTTCTATCCTTCTATTGTTCTTTTCCTTTTTTTTATTCCTTTTTTTCCATCCTGAAAGAAACTATCTCTGATGTGTCAAAGTATCTGGTGTGCTACAGTAGGTATTCAATAAAAAAATTATAAAAATAAAATCCTTACCAGGCTCATGTTTTTATGTTAGTATTCTCAGGTAACACTTAAAAGGTATTGTATAAGAGATCTGATCTTCTGTTTTAACATCCATTTCATGTTCCAGGCTAACTTGTCTTTTCTAATATGTAAATTTGCCTCTCTCTTCTTCCTGGTCAGGAACATCTAGTACCTCATATTCAGGAAACACCCTACCCTTCCGCCTTTCTCATCAAAGGCATCATGGCCAGAGCCCTGCAGTGGACTCCTTTTCTAATGACAACCTTGGGAGGCCATCAACCACATGAGGGCAGGGACAGCTTCTTGGTCATTATGTATCCCCAGTATCTTCCCTAAGCAGTTGGCAGGTGATCAGCAAGTGCCTGTTGACTAAATGAGTGAATGAAAGAGTAAATAAACTGACTCACAATGACCAAATGAGTATAGATCTCCTCACTCATAAAAAAGTAATAACTGTTTACTGAAAAAGTGACATAGATATTGCAGGTAATATTACTGCCTCAGAGGAGGCATTCGCAAAATTGTCTCCATTCTTTCTTTTCTTTTTCCTTTTTTTGGATATCATTGCCAAATACACTGTATTAGTTTTAAGTGTACACCATAATGATTTGATATATGTATAGATTGCAAAATGACTACCAGAGCAAGTTTAATTATATTCTCACTTCACACAATTACATTTTTTTTCTCATGATGAAAACTCTTAAGATCTACTCCCTTAGCAACTTTGAAATATATGATAAGGGATCAACTACAGTCATCATGTTCTACATTCCATCCCTGGGACTTATTAATCTTTAACTGGACATTTGTGCCTTTTGACCACCTTCAACCATTTTGCCCACTGCCCACGTTCACCTCTCCCGCACCTCTGGTAACCACCAAGGTGTTGTCTCTATCTATTTCAGGCTCCATTCTCTTTTTAAAGCTTTGGCTAACACCAGGTACAGAAACTCAGGCCACTGAAATGGTGGATAATCTGTGGTTAGCAAAGAAATGAGTTTTGGAATTCTTAAATAACCAATGGAAATACGGGTTACTCAAGCTTCCCGACTTGCCGGAGGAAGGATGGCTGATAAATCAGAACTGCTTCTTTGGAAGCTTCCTTAAACCATGAGGATGGATTTTACAACATTAGTTCTAGAAGAATACTGTCGTACTCATTTTCCAGCTAAGAGATACTTGAAAATATTTTTCTGGATTTCTCCCTCAGTTTTCAGAAGTCATTCTGAGAAAAAGTAACCGGTGTAATGATACTTATGGTACTTTATACTTTGAGGTCACTCAAGAGTATTTGTTTTCCAAAAAAAAAGAAAAAAGAGTATTTGTTTTCTCTTTTCTGTGCTAATTAAAATAATAAATCCTATCTCTACATAGAACTATGACAGTATATATCCTTGTTCATCTAGCCAAAATGCTGCTTGGCATCTTCTGAGATTCTCTTCAGCCAGAGGTGCAAACTACACAGTGACTCACTACAGGCTGCTGCTCAGATGGAATTGAAAGGTTCTTCCTCCTAATATCGTATCATATATTTTCTCCTACTGGCATAAGCAGGTCATTAGAAAAGGAGGAGAAATTGTGGTCACTGATCTCTATTAATCTTGGTCCTAAAATCATTCAGCAACAAGCCTCTTCCACAATGAAATCCAGTAAAAGCAAATTATCGAGTCTTCGTATTTTTAAAATGGTATCTTACTAAAAGTTTTGGAAATGCTAAAGAACTAGATTGTTTTTATTTTTTGAAGTACAGATATGTAAATAGTAGGAATGCTAATTCACACAGAAAAACCCTTGAAAAATAAAGATTGTTAGATAACATGGTTGAAAAATGTAGGGTAGCTAACAAGTTACTTAGCACATTTTCTGAAATAATGTATAACAAAATTCAAATACTGAATGAATAAACATTAATGGGAAAACAAGTGGTAACAAAGCAGGTCTTGACACTTTTAAAAAATGCCTCAAAACAGTTTGCGTAGATTATAGATGACAAAAAAGTGAAATACTCACTTTAGGACAATGTAGCAGTTTCTATAAAACTAGAAAGATCTTATATTTTTGACTAAATAGGTAGACTCAATCTCAACATGCTCCTAAGATATGATTAATCCAGATACCATATTATAAATTTATCTATATTCTGCTTTATTCTAAAAAAAAAATAAGGCAGCTTACAGTAAAAACACTAAATTCCAAAACCCTGATAAATATACAATTGAAGCACCAATATATTTTCATTAATGCAAATCTATTTTAATTTTTGAATTATAAAAACCCAAAAGAGTCAAAGCTAAATTTGTGGTTTGTCAAAACCACAATAAGAAATAGTTGTCTAATAATAGAGAATTGCTTATATACACTAACAAAAATTATATATAAGTTTTCTATATATCTCCTTAAATATTCATTATATATAACAACACCGGAAAGTTTTCATGAGCTATGAAAGTGCAAGTAGTTGCAAAAAGAAAGCTTACACAAAATTGTATTACCAGGCAAAGAAGAGTGGAAATAAAACATGGATTTCCAAGTTTTCTACAAAATGAATGTGTTTTAAAAAGTAGAAAATTATACTTTTTAGAAAAATGCATTATGTTTCTATGATTATTTCCCTATATGAAAAGACCATCACTGCTATTCAAAACAACTCCCTGTAAGAGGAGGAGAGGATCTATGCTCACTCTTCTTACTGACTTCACATGTTTTATCAAGGTTTTATTGTTTTACAGGACAGTTTCACCCTAACTCAACCCATGCAGTGTAAATAAGGAACCACATCCTAATGATGTTTCAACTGTATATGAAATGGGTTGTACCTAATGGTATTCTTCATTCACTACTCCTTAAAAATAGCTTAAAAATTATTACATCACAAGTCCTAAGCTATAATATCTAGACATGAAAAAATGATTTTAAACCTACACAACCTTGCAAATACCCACTTAATCAACAAAGAAAAATAATTGAATACAAGAAAAAGCAAAATACATTTTCTGAAGAAGTATATTATAAAATAAATTACATTACTCTGTAGGATAAACAGCTATAAAGGCATTTTTTAAGCTTGTGCAAGGTATCTTAAAAGATCCTACTACAAAACAATGATGTAATATAAACAATAATACTGAAACACAGATTTTTTTTTCTATGTTACTGGTGCATAAAGTATCTCCAAAAGGACACAGTTCATAAATTTATTTTTATGAAAAATATCATAAAACTGTACCACACCCAGTTATTAATTATATAGATTCATCCTGTATCTAGGAAAAACATGAAATGAGAACAAAAATCTTAGACTCTGAATTAACAATGGAAATTAAGAAATTTGATTATTTTTTTGCCAAGATTCTGTTATTTTTGTAAGTAAAAACCTGTATTTTATAATATCACTAAATTATTTCAATGAAGGGAAGAGTAAAATAGTTTTTAATGGAATTGTGCAAAATTAAACCACCACTTATTTAAACAATGAAAAGTTTAAGATGAGCTCTTCTGACGGTCAGAAATTGCCTTAGATGTAAATGTTCTACACATATTAAAGATTCTTCTTGCTCCTCCCACTCCCTTCACAATTTATCAGTAAGATATCAATACCAAACTTCTCAAAGTGAAGTCCACATACCTCCTGGGGGAAGTGGGGTATGCCAGAGATTAGAAATCCTAACAAAACTATAGCATGTCACCTTAAGTTTTTTACTTTATGAGTAGAATGCTTGGAAGAAAAGTATCTTAGACAAAAGCAGCAGCATGCTTACACGTTTCTTTCTCCTGGTCTTTGCAATTTCTATCTTTTCCTCCAAACACCCTACTCTACTCCCTCCCCAATTCTTTTCCAGATTAATCACTAACTTCAGTGTTGGTGTAACAGCCAGAAGAAAGCTGTCCTGAATTTTCAAGGAGGGCAGGGATGCTCCCTCAGTTGTTTACTGTTTGCACCTCACTGGGAAACAACAGATGGACAAGCTGACCTAAAGCTTGGAGGTCCACCATGATCACTGGAAGATCCTGGTAAGCTACCTGCTAATAAAGCTCAATGCAAAGTTAAGAATAACACTTGGAATAAAAAGGTTTCTTGTCTGAAATCTGTAAAGGAAAGATAAAGTTTAGGTTTTGGAGATCCAATTCTTGTCCTGCCACCTGAGCCTAGTCAAATTAAACTTTCTGTATTTCTTTGTTTTAGAATGGGGGCAGGACTAAAACCACAGTAGGTTAGAGTGTGCATTAAGTAAGCCATGTGCATAACATTCCTAGCAATAGGACCCAACAAATACCTAGTGTTTTCTGAGTGTTGCTATGCATCAAGATCTTGAAAGTGAAAACTGCGTAATGTTCACGTGTATACCTCAGATACACAGAATAAAATTATCATTATTCAATTCAAAGAAAAGGGGCCTATTAAAAACATTTTACAGGTTATACTTATTAAACAAAAGCTATTGTTACTGTAATAATGAAAGCATGTTCTCCATATATCTGAGAAAATCTTTTATAGTACTTAAAATATTGATGAAAATGAAAATCTGTAAATGTACAAATGATTTTGCTAATTCCATTAAAATGTGTATACTTACGTATATATGTACACTATAGAATTTTGAAGAAAATGATATGAATATGTAGAAACAGTAAATTCTCATTTAAAGAAAAACATCTATAAAACACACATTCAGAATAAAAAGGAATATTTTTTCATAGTTGACCCCATAAAGGCTGTATATCTAGGCTGTAGCTTACTGAGCCATAATTTTGTACATGTGAATTACTGGAGCTTAACATAAAGCTATGCTGTAACTTGAAATTTGCTAAAGGGATACTTAAGATCCGTATATTACTATGACATTATTTCACAAACAAAAAGACAACTTCTTGGGGATCCCTGGGTGGCTCAGCGGTTGGTTTAGCGCCTGCCCTTGGCCCAGGGCGCGATCCTGGAGTCCCGGGATTGAGTCCCGTGTCAGGCTCCCGGCATGGAGCCTGCTTCTCCCTCCTCCTGTGTCTCTGCCTCTTTCTCTCTCTCTCTCTCTCTCTCTCTCTCTCTATCATGAATAAATAAATAAATAAATCTTAAAAAAAAAAAGACAACTTCTTAAAGTAACCTTATGGCACATATCCGAGAGCAAACGCATTTACAAAAACACTGTCACCAGAACATAAGTATTTGTATGTAAAAATAAAGTCTTGTTACCAGAATAAAAGTTTCACTTTCCTATAGCTCTCTGGTCATAATTTTATAACTCTGTTCAAGTCTTTTTTTTTTTTATTACAGTTGGCAATGTTATATTAGCTTCAGGTGTACAGCACATGATTCAACAATTCTATACATTACTCAAGGCTCACCAAGATAAGTGTAATCACCATCTGTCATCATACAAAGTTATTACATTATTATTGACTATAACCCCTATGCTGTACTTTTCATCTCATGACTTATTTACTTCATAACTGAAGTTTAAACCCCTGAATCCCCTTTTTCTATTTCCCCCACTCCCCTGCTACCTCCCCTCTGGCAATCACCAGTTTGTTCCCTGTATTTATGAATCTGTTTCTGTTTGTTCATTTGCTTTTTAGATTCATATATAAGTAAAATCATATGGTATTTGTCTTTCTCTGACTTATTTCACTTAGCAAAACACCCTTTAGGTTCATCATATTGTTGCAAATGGCAAGATCTCATTCTTTGTTACGGTTGAGTAATATTTCATTCTATATACATACCATAATTTCTTTATCCATTCACCTACTGATGGACATTTAGGTTGCTTCTGTATCTTGGCTATTGTAAATGCTGCAAATAAACACAGGAGTGTACATATCTTTTCAAATTGATGTTTTCATTTTGGGGGAAGGTTAATACCCAGCAGTGGAATTACTGGATCTACGGTATTTCTAATTTTAGTTTTTTGAGGAACCTCCATACTATTTTCCATAGTGGCTCCACATCCTTGCAGTACTTGTTTTTTTCTTGTCTCTTTGATACTAGCCATTTTGGCTGGTGTGAGATGTTATCTCTGGTTTCGATCTGCATTTCCCTAATGATTAATGATTCTGAGCATCTTTTCATGTGTCTGTTGGCCATCTGTATTGTCTTCTATGAAAAATTATAAATTCAATAAAGTTGCAGCACACAAAATTAATAGACAGCAATATATTGCATTTCCGTAAACTAATAATGAAGTAGGAGATACAGAAGTTAACAAAACAATTACATTTATAATTGCATCAAAAAGATTAAAATACCTAAGAATAAATTTTGCCAAGGAGGTAAAAGACTTGTACTCTAAAAACTAAAGGATCCTGATGAAGAAAACTGAAAATGATACAAACAAGTAGAAAGATAATCCATGCTTGAGGGCTGGAAAAATTAATATTGTCATAATGTCCATACTAAAGCAATCTACAGATTAAATGCAATCACTATCAAAATACCAATAGTTTTTTTCACAGAAATAAAAAAATAATCCTCAAAGTTGTATAGAATCACAGAAGACCCTGAATAGTCAGAGCAATACTGAGAAGGAAGTGAGACACCTGGGTGGCTCAGCGGTTAAGCATCTGCCTTCGGCTCAGGGCGAAGTCCCACATCGGGCTCCCTGTGAGGAGCCTGCTTTTCCCTCTGTGTAAGTCTGCCCCCACCTCTGTCTCTCATGAATAAATAAAATCTTAAAAAAAATACTGAGAAGAAAGAACAAAACTGGAGTTATCACAATCCCAGATTTCAAGAAATGCAACAAAGCTATATAATTAAAACAGACACATAGATCAATGAAACAGAATAGAGAGTCCAGAAGTAAACCCATGTATGGTCAATCTAGGACAATGGAGGCAAGAACATACAATGGGAAAAGATAAATCTTTTCAGTTAAATGGTGTTGGAAAAACTGGACAGCCACATGAGAAAGAATGAATCTAGACCACTTTCTTATGACGTACCAAAAAACAAAATGAAAACAAAAAACAATCACCACCTCAAAATGGATTAAAGATCTAAATGCAAGATCTGAAGCCATAAAACTCCTTAAAAGAAAACAGAGGCAGTAATCTCTTGGACATTGGTCTTAGCAACATTTTCCTGGGCAGATCTCCTCACACCAGAAAAACAAAAGCAAAAGCAGACAATTGGGACTACATCAAATGAAAAAGCTTCTTCTGCACAGGGAAAGAAACCACCAACAAAATTAAAAGACAACCTACTGAATGGAAGAAGATATTTGCAAATGATATATCCAATGAGATTATCCAAAATATGTTAAGAAAACTCATACAACTCAACACCAAAGAAAAAAATAATCTGGCCTAATCTTCACTTGTAAAACTGGGATCCATTCATTTCTGTTATTTCTGTTATTGAAAGCATGAAAGACAAGCCCATTTATCTATCAAAACAAGACCTATGCTTTTAAATGTCAAAAATATCATCATCCTCTGTAGTGAGAGCATTCATATACTTTTAAATGACTAGACTTTAAGTATCTTTTTACCGGGTAGCTCTAACATGGAAGTCTCCCAAATCATAACTTTATCAAGGTAAAGCAAATATAATGCACACACATATTGCTCCAAAGATAAAACAGTTCTGTGGGCAAATATTAGCATATTAACATGTATTAACATATTAACACAAGCTTTGGTGTTAAATACAAAGAAATTCATTCATCTTTCGATGGACACCGAGGCTCCTTCCACAGTTTGGCTACTGTGGATGAATGGATAAAGAAGATGTGGTCTATGTATACAGTGGAATATTACTCAGCCATTAGAAACGACAAATACCCACCATTTGCTTCAACGTGGATGGAACTGGAGGGTATTATGCTGAGTGAAGTAAGTTAATCGGAGAAGGACAAACAGTGTATGTTCTCATTCATTTGGGGAATATAAATAATAGTGAAAGCGAATATAAGGGAAGGGAGAAGAAATGTGTGGGAAATATCAGAAAGGGAGACAGAACATGAAGACTCCTAACTTTGGGAAACGAACTAGGGGTGGTGGAAGGGGAGGAGGGCAGAGAGTGGGGGTGAATGGGTGACGGGCACTGAGGGGGACACTTGACGGGATGAGCACTGGGTATTATTCTGTATGTTGGTAAATTGAACACCAATGAAAAGTTAACTTATTTAAAAAAATACAAAGAAATTTCCATCAAAGGCTCGTTATTTATTTAGCATTAATGATTTCTGCTAAATTGTACCATATTATATTGCTTTTTCTCTGTTTATCAATCTCCATTATATCTTCTTTCCAATCATCATTTAAAAAACGTAAGAGAAGTGTAAGCCACCTTAGTTCCTGGCATGTTAAAATTAAAAGTATGACACAGACTACAAAGATGAGGCACAGGTAAAGAAAAAAAGGGGGGGGGGTAAACACACTGAGATCAGAAATTTTTACATCTCAATTTATATAGTACTATTATACAAGAAAACCACAAATATCTTTAAATTATAAAAATGCACTAAAAGTGTCCTCTTTCCAAAGGGCTGTATTTATTCAACTACGTGTTCCCAATACAAGGTAAACCCCTTATTAAAATGCCATGCCTTAGTTCTTTGTTTGCTAAATTTAAATTATATGAAACTGCTTAATCCCTGAGGTTCTAAAAGCAGTAGGTCTTAGAATCTCAAGAAAAAAATAAAGATTCCATTTTCAAGACACTCATATCTTTGATCATAATGACCCATTGGAGTACTTGGCTAAGAAGTTGATCTTTAATTGGCAATTTCCTTAAATCACAGTAATAGCATATCAATAATAGTATTTCCATAAGACAAATTTGATCTTGAAAAAGAGAAAGCACCTACAAAAATATGAATATGATAATATAAATTAAGCTAAACTACAATTCACAAAAACAACAAAGTGCCAAAAAATATTCCAAAATGCTACATACCTAATTTACTTGCTAGGTCATAAAAGATACCTAATTTTTCAAGCATTGCTTTCTTTGGATCACCATGGCACAAGAGAGCTGTTTAAAGGAAAATTCATGCTAGAATTGATAAGTGAATTATGTTTGCTAATCTGTAATTTTGGTCCAACTTCCTTTTATAGTTCTATTAATTTTTCTTTTCTGAATCATTCACCTTGAATATTATACCAAAAATTCATAGGCAGTTTTGATCAAATGTGTTTAGTTTTCTCTGCCCTGCATTCACAATAGCTATTTTTCAAAAAGTAATACTTTGAACATCTTATAACCTGAATAAAATTTTTAGAATTTACTGCACCACAGGGTTCCTACAGTTTCCCAACAGAAGTTACTTCTCACATCCACTTGGGTTATATGTAGGATCTGTAGCTTCACCAAACAAAGGGATTCCAGTTACCTCTGGTTTCACCACTACCACTGGCAGGTCTAGCTATATATAAAACTTATAGGAGAAACAAATGATTATCAATAAATTTTGCACATGCCAAAATAAAGTAGCCACCACTCTATTTTTCACTTCTGTTTACAAATCAGAATTAAGCTAAAAAAAGAGGGCGGGAGGAGATATGGTAATGGTAATGGTGGAAATCTAAGAGTCAGCTCCCATTTTCTCCATTTTTGGTGTCCCAACCCCCTTTGAAAAACAGCTATGTGCCCACAGCTTTTCTATATGTATGTGTATACACACCAATTTTAGGTATAACTTCAAGCAGCCCAGAGAAGCTCCCAAATTAAGGCTTTATAAACCTTAAAAATGCCAATATTGTGTATGGGGGAGCTCTATCTTTACACACAAACAATGATTAGATGATCTTGTGTAACTGATTATGTGGGCTAAAGACAGTGAGTGTTCAAGATGAGACAATGAGGCAAGTGGGTATGAATGAGGAACTTATGGCCAGTGCTATGGAACAGTCCCCCTGGATGTGCTCTGTTCACTTTTAAGAAGGAAGCAAAGGTAGAGAAATAAAAGAGAAGTTCTTGGTGATAATAGCCCACAAGAAATGGAGTTTTCAAAGTAGCCTGTTCAAACACAAAATACAGAAGAGAAGAGATACCATAAGTTGTTGAGTAAAATCTTGGCAAAACAGAGGCATGTTTTCATCTCACCTTGCTTCACACTTGGTTATCATTTGGCTTATTTAACATCAAGCACTGTAGAGAACTTTATAAAAATAAAAATTATATAATTAACACTATTAATTTATACATACATACACATAAGTATACTGTATATATGTTCTTTCTCCACTTAATAATGTGTGTTTTCCTCTGGAAACAAAACCAAAAACAAGTTTCAACTGAAACTGGATCTTGGCCTATGGTAATAGAGGCCAAGATCCATACACTATGTAACTGCTGTAAGTATGCTCCTTAATTTCTTCTCTGTGCTATGGGTATTAAAGGGTCTCACTATGAAGCTAAGTTACTCATAGAAAAGGCAACAAAGTCAGCCAAAAGCATTACAAAACTGTATTATAATTAGAATTACATTTTATTCAGTAACAAATCCACTTTACCCTAAAAAAAATTTAAAAAAAACTTTTCAAAAAAAAAACTTAAAGCACCTGACATATTAACTAAAGATTAATCATTTCTATTTAGATTTAGGAGGTATTTGGGTTATAAACAGAATCATGCTATTGCAATTGCTGCTAGAAACATGATTTCTCACATTCTGGAATATTCTAAGTCACGTAGTAATGGACTAGGTTCATAAAAAAGACTCTTCACATGCTATGTGCCAGGTATTTTAATAGAAGATTTCATGTAAGTTTTAACCTTAATTATATAATGCTGAAATCTTTTATAACACAATCCTAAATACGGATTGGCAAGAAACAGTAATGTTCAATTATATATCTGACTCATGAAGTCTGGGTTTCCAAGTCTGGAGTGTATGACTGCAGCCACAAGTTATACATCAAGGGATCAATTTATACATGAGAACTCTCAATAACAAAATTAAAGTGTTAAACCTTTAATCGCTTTGAATAAAAATCTTTAGACTACGATATTCTTTTCTCTCTTAAATGTAATATAACTTACATTCTTCCAATGACACAGTAATTACTGTGAACACCAGTTATTATAGAGAACTTTGCAGGTAGCCGTAAGTGCTGATGGCATAAACCAAAGAACAAGAGAACCACCTTGAAACCTGCCCCAGCAGTGGCCCTGCAAGTGGATGTCCTGAGATGCTTCTGACATCGTCCTTTCCCACCCTCTTCAAACATGATGCAATTAATGGAAAATTATGACGTCTGGTTTCAATCTTAGCTTTGACATCTTATCATCTGAATCTTGGGCAAGTTAAATCTCTCTCATTTACCATGTTTTCAGCTGCTGATTTGGTGTTAACACCACTTACAGAAGATTATTATAGAGGTAGAATAAACACCCACCACCTTCATGGCCTTTCCTTCCCCTTCTTACAAGGCATTATCTTACCTTTAATGGTTACTGACCATAAAGGTGACCATATTTTCAGAACCAAAAATTGACAGACATAACCACATAACTAGATTGATATTTAAAAATATATATTTCCTGGAAAGTTCAGGATACACAGCATTCCCCAAGATTGTAAGCTGTCTGCACTATATCCCCTTATTAAAAGTTCCTTGGAGTCTTTATTGGTCATTATTTCCATCCATGTATAGGACAGTATATAACCATTCCTGCTTTCACCTGCTCAAAAGCTACAGAGTACCAGCCATTAGGAGCCGAGACTCAAGCAGGGAAGAGATGGGCAGAGTTCCCATTGCAATGGAACCTACAATCTGGAGGCTTAAGGAAGCAACAGCCATTTAACAAAACAAACCTTATGCAAATAAATAATCAACCATTGTGATAACTGCTGTGGAACACAAGAGAGTGAATCCTACCCTGGGAAAACCAGATTTGGCAGAGAACTGGGTAGGCTGTGAGGGAGGCTGGGCAGGGACTCTGAGGAATGTACATTTAAGCACAGCACTGATGGCTCTCACAGTTTTCTACTTTTTTTTTTTTTTTTGCAGCTTTTCATTTTCTCCCCAAAAAGGTGCCCCAACACTGAATCCGAAACTCTAGCTCTGATTCTCATCTGTAAAGGTGATGGTTACATCATCTCCCCAGGCTCAACCTGTAAGAGGGAGGACATTGGCCCAGGTACCTCAGAGTCCCTGTGAATGAGGACTCTATGTCAAGTGAAAGACATCGTGACTACAGAACTACTTAAGAGTGCAAACTTCTTTTTCTCATTCCATTTTTCTTTTTTTCTCATCATTTCTGTTTTCTTACATTTAATGACCTCTTTACTGCTGTTAGTGCTCTCTGAAAAGAATGGACATTCTAGATATCCCAAATCAACCTTCTGTTTCCTTCTAGTCAGAATTTGGCCTACCAAAACATGCCTTCCTTGTGTTTTTCAGTCACTCATTCACTTAACAGACCTTCAGAATGTGTTTGTTATGTATCCAAGTCACAGGCATTAAGGGATAGGATTTTAAAAATGAAAATATGCCACTACTCATAACAACTAAAATGGGCTTTCCATGTATCACTATACCAAGTCTCACTTATGATTTTGAAGGGGTAAAAATACTCTCCTGCCCAAACCATATATTTGAATCTCAAGCATCAACGAAAACATGAATGATGCATTAGAGATAAAAACTCTAAAAAGAGATTTCACATTTCAAAATTAATTCCTAATTGATTTTGCTCAGTAATTATATTTTAATTCAATCATATGGCTTTACAATGAGTCTCAAATATGAATCCAAGTTTTATAACTTCTGAGTAATGTGGCCATTTCATAAATTGATACCTATTTCAATTTACTCATCTGTTAAATTGCATAATATTTATGAGCTACAGAAGGCTGTCATAAAAACAATACTCCTTTAAAAATCCAACACAATACTTAATATCTTCGTTTTGCCCTCTTCCTATTTATTTCTTGATTAATTATACTAGATAGAGAGGCTTCACCATGCTGTTACACTTTGGTTTGCTGGAAATGAACCATGTGGTTTTTCCCCATGTTTTGCCTGACTGACATATTGCTTTGGGGAGCATTGAAGCCCATCAGTTTGGATTAGAGGACTGGAGAATACAGGAATCAATTTTAAAAGAAATATTTATGGGAAAGTAATCCTCTTTTCTTCCATGAATGGTAATGTTTTGGAGCCATACTGAAATTGGCATGTTCCCGTAGCAGTTCATTGTGAAGTGTAATGACACTGAGCCACAGTGAAACTGGAGAATGAAAGCACAATTTATATTAGATCTAGATGCCCTGCTTATACTCTTAAAACTTATTAACATATGCCGTGTTCTTAGGAAGGCAAAAATACTTTTAGTAACATCTTCTGTAGGCACAATACTAAAATTTTTCAAAACTATTTCCATTGTTTTATCTCTACAATTAATTTCCCAAGTCAATGGGTGGCATCATTATATGGCACACATGTGCCAGATGGCCTAACTACCCGAGGTCACACAGTGAGGTACTGGTAAAACCAGCTCCAGAGTATCCATCTGCTTAGGTCCCCTGCCTAGGGACCCTTTTTTATGTCACGGATACTTTTGGCAGTCTGGTGAAGTCTACGGACCCGTTCTCAGAATGATGTTTTCTTAAGTGTGTTATTAGATTACATAGAAAATCATCAGATTGACAGTTATCAAAATATTTAAAATGTGATATAATAATGTACTGCTTTACTAATGTATTGAATAACAAATTCTAACTGTGGGTCTAATAACTGGTGTAATTTTAAAGTAGTGATGAGCTTCAATATTTTGAGTTATCTGTAACAACTATAATATAAGATGAGAATATCTGTGATTTCTATCAGTGGTAAGGTCACAGGCTGCCAATACTCCTAGGGTTGATTGCCTGCATTCATAAATAAGAGACAGGCCAAATTTCAGTTAGATACTGATGAAAATAAAAAGAGTAATTTTTTTCTCCATCCAGGCTCACGAACTCCTGGAAATTCTGGCCACTGATCCCAGGTGGGTCCCCTGACAATTCTCACAACAAAGTTCACCAACTTTAAGATAGCCACAGGAATGCTAAAGTTTCAATATATGACAAAAAGTTATCCTTAATATCAATGTCAAAATCTAAAAATCAAACCAAAAAAATGCCAGAAAATTCTGTTTCAGAAAGTCATAGCTATTATTTCCCAACCTTCACCAATGTTAATATTCCAAGTCTTAAGATAAGTCTCTAAAAAGATTTCAGGAAATATGGAATTCTTAAAAACCTGACCTGCTGAGAACATATATGTTAGATAAATACTTTGGCTTCCAAATCAAAGGAAACAAAAACACAGCAGGTATAACCATGCACAAGGATGTTAAAAATCAAGAGTAGGGACCATTTGCTTCCACCTCTTTTTGAAAGCCCCCCCCCCCCCCCACACACACACCAAGTGCTCTTCCCCACTGTGCCTTTCCCGGAGAGTTTAGTGTACCTGTTGCCTGCTCCCTGACTTCAGTCATATGTAGAGCTCTACCTATTACCAAAGTACTCCATGTAGGAAGACCTCAAAGTAGCCCCAAGTTTAGTGTTTGTAGATCTAAAGACCACAGTTTCTGAAGAACCCCAGACATGGTTTGACTAGTGTGTTTGTGGAAACTAGACAAAATACTTGATATCAGAAGGTTCCTAGAAAACCAATAAAGAGTAACTTAAGGAACATTTAGGGAAGTTCTTTCTCCTCCTAAAGACAGGTTGACTTTCCTGTACTATAACTGGCACACATGTCTACTCTACACACTTCAAGCCAAAGGAGATTTAGGAAGACTTTGGCAATTACAAGACTGAGTGTTTAGGAATTTTTGAAGTGATTTCAGCTGCTTTCTTAGACACTTTTTTTAAAATAGCAATATTCTAGAAGATATACTATAAGAGAACAAGTTACTGGTTCTTGAATTCAGTTATACATTTCAAGACACAGGTAATAATTTAGAGAAATCTAAAATAACAAACTCACAACAAATCAATGTCTGTTCACAAGCCTTCTCACATATGAAGCAAAGACCATATTAAATCATCATAAAAATTCTGATTTCCCCTTCCTCCCACATATTTAAATCTTGAGTGATTACATTCCATTCTGAATATCAAAAGCTAAAATTACAAAAAAGAAAAAAACCTCTATAAGAACTATAATAGAAAGGAATTTTCTAGAATAGAAAATCATCAAACAGTGAAAAATGACCTTCAATTAGCTACGTTTAGATTTTATTAACAATAGCTAGATGTACAATTACACTGGCAATGTGATTTCAATAACACCAATTTATAAGAAAAATACTTCACCCTTAGGTTTTATGTATGGTGATTTATTTTCTATGGAGACATGCTAACACTTTACAATCTATTCATAAGTAAAAAAACAGCCCTTATAAAGTTCAGAATGAAGCATGTTACACTCTATGAAATCAGTCTTGAATTTTGTCATCTCAAAAGTTACACATTTTAAAAAGAGTTCACATTACTTAAAAATGCAAAAAGGTTCCAATATCTCCATATTTGAGACTCAGTGTTCAAAAATATATATATAATAAAACGGAACTAAAAAAATTTAAAAAATAAAAATAAAATGGAACTGTCATGAGATTGTGTGCTTCACTTCATTTGAGAAGTTGCTGAAAAATTAGAAGGCAGTTTCAATGAATGCAAATGCTGGAGCAACTCAATATTAGACGTAAACGTTCAATATAGACATACCTCAGCAATACCGTGGATCTGGTTTCAGACTGTCATAATAAGAAGATATCACAATAAAACAAGTCATATGAATCTTTTATTTCCCATGGAGTATAAAAGTTATGTTCATACTCTATTAAATGTGCAATAGCATGTCTAAAAAGAGGGCACATATCTTAATTTTAAAAAATATTGCATTGCTAAAAATAATGCTAACCATATCTGAGCTTTCAGTGAGTCATAATCTTTTTGTTGGTGGAAGGTTCTTGCCACCATGCTGATGGTTGGTGACTGAACAGGGTGAAGACTACTGAAGATTGGGGTGGCTGTGATGATTTCTTAAAATAAGACAACAAGGAAGTCTACCAGGTAGACTGACTCTTCCTCTCACAAATGATTTCTCAGGAGCATGTGATGCTGTTTGATAGCATTTTACCCACAGGAGAACTTCTTTCAAAATTGGAACCAATCCTCTCAAACTCTGCTGCTGTTCTATCAACCAAGTTTATGGAATATTCTAAACCACTTGTTGTCATTTCAATAACCTTCACAGCGGTAGATTTTATCTCAAAAAGCCATTTTCCTTGCACATCCATCAGATGCAATTCCTCATTGGTTTTATGAGATCACAGTAATTCAGTTCCACCTTCAGGCTCTATTTCTAAATCTAGTTCTCTTGCTCTTCCCACCACATCTGTAGTTACTTCCTCACTGAAGTCTTGGATCCCTCAAGGTCGTCCATGGGAGTTGGAATCAACTTCTTCCAAACTCCTATTAATCCCAGGAACCATGAATGTTCATAATGGCATCTAGAACAGTGAATACTTTCCAGAAAAAATTTAATTTATGTTGCCCAGATCCATCAGAGGAATTGCTACCTATGGCAGCTGCAGCCTTGCAAAATGTATTTCCTAAATAATAAGACTTGAAAGACAAAATGACTCCTTGATCCACAGGTCACAGAATGGATGCTGTGTTAGCAGGCCTGACAACACCACTCATCCTGTTATCCATCTCCATCGAGGCTCTTAGGTGACCAGGTACACTATCAAAGAGCAGTCGTATTTTGAAAGAAATATTTTTTTTCTGAGCAGTAGATCTCCACAGTGGGCTTAAAATATTCAGTAAACCAGGCTGCAAACAGATGTGCTATACTCTAGGCTTTGTTGTTATATTTATAGAGCACAGGCAAAGTAAGTTTAGCGTAATTCCAAAGGCACTAGGATTTCTGGAATGGTGGATGAACATGGGCTTCAGCTGAAAATCACCAGCTGCACTGGCCCCCAACAAGAGAGTCAGCACCTGCTCTTTGAAGCCCTGGAGCCAGCACTGACTTCTCTGCAGCTGGGAAAGTCTGAGACAGCATCTTCTTCCAAACGAAGGCTAATTCACCTACATGGAAAATCTGTTAGTGTGGCCACACCTTCATGAATTATCCTCGCTAAGTCTTCTGGAGAACTTGCTGCAGCTTCTCCATCAGCACCGGCTGCTTCACCTCATAACTTTATGTTATGGAAATGGCTTCTCTCTTTAAACCTCATGCACCAGCTGCTGACTTTTCTTCTGGAGCTTCCTCACCTCTCTCAGCCTTCACAGAACTGAAGAGACTTAGGGCCTTGCTCTGGATTAGACTTTGGCTTAGGGGAATGTTGTGGCTGGTGTGATCTTCTATCCAGACCACTCAGACTTTCCATATCAGCAATAAGGTTGTTTCACTTTCTTATCATTTGCGTGTTCAGTGGAGCAGCACTTTTCACCGTCTTCAGGAACTTTTCCTGTGCACTCACGACTTGGCTGTGTGGTGCAAGAGGTCTAGGTTTCAGCCTATCTGGACTTTCAACATGTCTTCCTCACCAAGCTTAATCATTTCCAGTTTTTGATTCAAAGTGAGAGATGTGAAATCTTTCCTTTCACTTGAACACTTAGAGGCCATTGTAGGGTTATTAATTTCAATAACACTGTGTCTCAGGGAGTATGGAGGCCCGAGGTGGGGGAGAGATTGGGGAACAGCCAGTCGGTAGGGCAATCAGAACAAACACAATGTGTATCATTCAAGTTAACTGTCTTATATGGGTACAGGTCATGGCACCCCAATACAATTATAATAGTTACATCAAAGATCACTGATCACAGTCACCGTAACAAATATAATAATGAAAAAGTTTAAATTATTGCAAGAATTACCACAATGTGACATCAAGAAAATGAAATGAGCAAATGCTATTGGAAAAAATGGTGCCAATCGACTTGTTCAATGCAGGGTTGCCACAAACCTTCAATTTGTAAATATAAAACAAAATGAAACAACAAACCCTATAGAACTCATCTGTGAAGCACAATAAAGTGTAATAAAAGAAAGGCATGCCTATATAGTATAATTGTTTTTTTGGTCTGTATCATATTACATAAATACTATCATAATGTTAAATCAGCAAGGCCAACATTTAAATGGAAGGTATCAAATACTAAAAAGTTTAAAGATACTCTCAAATAAACTGAAAAAATGTCGATTAAAATTCAGCTTGGGTTTAATATGAAAAATGTTAACGTACCAAAAAAATTTTAGCTAAGCAATCATGTATAAACATAGATATTAGCCTGAAATTCAAGACAAGCTGCTGGATTGAATGATGAGACCATCAACTTGAGTTCTTCAGTTCATTAGCTTAACCACAATCCCAACCTAATATCCATAAAGTCACAAAGGCAAATGTAATATACCTCCTAAGTTTAAAGAACCACACAAATTTTTCATTATTCATATCATGAAGGATTTATGTTCAGCATTACTTTAGTGACAGTAGAGAGAGAACTAGAACAGTCCTTGAGGAAGAACTTTTTAAAAAGCACTAAAACCTGTTTTTCTTAAGTTCCATACCAACATACTGAAAAGCAGAAATACATCTCTTAAAAAACAAAACCAAGAAACTCTGCAAATTACTCAGTATGCTTCCACTCAGAGATACACCAAAGCAACACTCAATCTTCCTCCACAGATCTGCCCTCCTGCTCTATTTCCTCTATCTTCTACCTAGATGCCCAAACCGGGTCCCTGGCATCATCTTGAACTCTCCCTCCTCCCCAAATCCTCACTCAACAATCACTCACCATTGATTCCCCCTACATGTCCATCTCTCTCCTTCTCCCCAACTCAGATCAGGATCCTGATCCCCTTGCTGGGGTAGTAGGGTCCTCCTCTCCCCATATGCCAGTTACCTGTCCTCCTCTCCTTCACTTCCTCAGACATCATGCACCTGCTGAAACTCTTGCAGAGTTGTGGCCTCTGAGACCTGTACTTCTGATTTCACCTACAAGTCACTTCCTGCGGGAGGAGGAAGAGCTCTCACAATAGGTACTCACTTCTCTGGATTTGTTCTAAAACAAAAGAATGTGTTTCAGTTGAGTCAGTACCTCCTCAAAGAAGAGAACCAAGAGAACAGAATTCTTTGCTGTGCAGTGGCACTTTAAGTGTCAGGGTTGATTTCTCGCTCCCCACTAAAGCCCTCACTTCTAGCCTCTGCTACTGTTAGTATTATTTCATTACTATGAATAAATAGCCAATATTGGTATTTTGTTATTAATAAAATGACAGGGTACTTTAACATACACAATTATGTATTTGATCCTTCTCTGGTCCTAGCTACATGGAGTGTGAGAGGCGTCCTACACATTTTATCAGTACATAATGATTCAATGATTTCTAAATGTGGCTAAGAAAGGAAGCAGCAGAAAGGGATCTAAAGACTGGATCCGTATATAAAGTAGCACTGGAAGGGAGAGAGTGAGTGAAAGAGGGCAATATAAAAGGCACAAACGGATATTCTGGAAATATCCACAGAGAGACCCCAGAAAGTGGGGTTCAATTCATATGAAATCGCAATTCCTAAGTCTGCTCCACTTTGTCCAGCATGATTTCCCCAAAGACGCAGCCCTGTGGAAATAGAGCTTGTTTACACCATACGGGGCATATTTTCTCTGGTACGCACTAACTTTCCTTCTTGGCCTTTTCTAAACTTGCCTTTAGCTCTTTTCTGTTTCTACCCTTGTACAGCTTGTTGCCATTAACTACCTTCTGTAAAAATGCAGTCTGCACTTCAGAATTCTTTGCGAGCAGTGGGGCGGGTCATACTTGGCAATTACCTGTTAGCGAAGGAAAAACATCATTTCCCTTAATAGACTTTATGCAAAAATGATCCAGAATGGATTACAAGGGCAAGTGTCTAAATTGTGATTTCATACATAGCATGGCATTAGTAATTTTATGTGGTTTGAAATGTTTGCTATCGATGAATAAAATGAAGAGCTCTTTAGAAATTTTCGTTTAAGATGCCCATAACATGGATTAAGAATATATCAGAATACAATTCCAAGTGATGTATATAAGCCACCTTCTCATTTGCACTTTTCCCACACTGTAGCATTGCCCTAGAAGTTTAAAGGCCCCAAATGGCAGCATTAGCAGAGACATATACTTCACTTGAAATAGAAAAATTTTAGTTGGATTAAAAAAAATAACTGACAGAACTTAAATGATCACAGATCTGAAAACCGACATTTAAATACTTCTTCAATGGGGGGGTGAGGGGGGCGGGAAATCCCTGGGTGGCTCAGTGGTTTAGCGCCTGCCTTCAGCCCAGGGCATGATCCAGGAGTCCCCGGATCAAGTCCCACATCGGGCTCCCTGCATGGAGCCTACTTCTCCCTCTGCCTATGTCTCTGCCTCTCTCTTTCCCTGTGTCTCTCATGAATAAATAAATAAAATCTTTAAAAATAAATAAATACATAACATACATACACACACACATACATACTTCTTCGGTACTTTGTGTATAATCTTCATGCTCAGTGTTTCTCTTAAATACTTCACGGTTTCTCTGAATTTTTTTTTCGGTTTCTCTAAATTTTAAAGCATAATCTACTGTTTCTGTATGGCAAAAGGATTTGGCCCACTCTGACGTCATTATATAAATCCTTATCCAGTGATACCTACTCCCTTGATAGGTTCTTAATGAGGACAACAAGACAAAACAAACACAATAATTTTGTATAACAAAAAGCAGGAGAGATGAGCTACACCACAAAAAGCAAGAAGACTTGCCTCTGAGCTCATGGTTAGCTGTCCTGGCTGCCTCAGCCTCACCATACACCACACAGAATCTCACAAAATTAGACATCACTAATGGGCACCAAGGAGTTAGAACCAGAGACTTACCTTTCTCAGAAGCAGTAACTTTTAAAATTAATCGCAATATACTTTCTCGTATACCAAGATGATGCAGCCAGCCCATCTACTGGGAGGCATGCATTTTGAAGTATTTTTCCAGCAGGGGTGATGGATATAAGATTTGTCCTGTGGGGATAGATGGCTGGTGATAGGTGCAAGACAACTGGCCAGAGTCAACCATGTGATTTAACTACAGAACTAAGCAGACTTCCTGCTTCTTCTGGAAGGAAACCTTCACCTTGGGCCCCATGAACCCCATGACTGACCTGGTTGGATAGGCTAAAGCACAAAAACCAATACAAGAGTTTGGAGGGCAATTTTTCCACCTAATGAATGCCTATCTTCCTATGGCTCAGCATTGGAAGAACCTCACTACAGACCTGTTAAAATAATTCAACAGTTAAAAAAACAAAACACTCTACTAGGCAATGAAAACATTGCTATTCAATTCATTTTGCTAAAGTCTTTCTCGTGAATGTAATCATGAAAGTGGAATGGTTAGAAGAATCATATAATTAGCCTTCCTAACTTTTTCTTTCAATACTGTATTTGTGTGTCAGTATGTCTGCACATAAAAGAAACATGTTTATTATTCTGGATAAAATCACATGGAATGCTGTCAAAATCAAGAGGTTTAAATAGGAGTTTCCCTAACTATGCACTTTTTTAAAAGATTTTATTTATTTGAGAGAGAGTGAGAGAGAGAGAGAGAATACAAGCAGGGACAGGCAGGGGGAGAGGGAGACGCAGACCCCCTGCTGAGCAGACACAAGGCTTGATCATGAACTCCAATCCAGGATTCGAGGATCATGATCTGAGCTGAAGGCAGACACTTAACTGACTGAGCCACCTAGGCGCCCCGCTAACTATGCAATTTATATGAAATTTTCAGACAGATGAACGGAAGAGGGTGCTGAAATTTAAGTATCTGGAAAAAGAAAGCACTCTCTCTGTCTGGTTTAAAAGTAAATCAGAAGACTCATTCTTACCAATAGGCATTTATTCAGAGGAGAAGTTATGAACATTAAGTTCCCTTCATTACTTTTAATTCTTATAATCATAGGTTAAGACCAGATAGTTGGTAAAAATGTCTCTGGATCTGTCTGCAGAGGAAACTAGATAAATGCCCAAGGACCCCTTTGCCCGATGATTTTACAATTTTACAGTTCTGTAAATGTTCAGAGACAAAAGAGGCTCCCAGAGACAATACTACACCACAGAAATAAACAGGCATACTCCCCTTATAGAAAGTAAACACAATTTATACCTAATAACTTTGTGTATAAGCAGTCCCTTTCAAAATAGTTTCTAATTCTTTGGCGGGCGCGGGGCGGGGGGGAGATGAAGTAAAAGACATTCAAAAGCACCAAGAATTTAGGAGGGATACTTAACAAATTTACCCTAAACACTTCCTGGAAAATCTTGCTAATACAAAAACATTATCAATGCTCATTAATCTGAGATAGGTACTACTTACTGTGTAGAGATTTTGAAATGGAGGATCTAAAGATTAGATGCACTAAATGAGGTCACTGCTTATGATTATAAGCTACTAAGCACCCAAAGCACAAGATTAAAAGGACAAGGTGGAGAAACTCAACTTTTCAACTTCTTCCCAAAGAAATGATTATTTCTAGGTCCTTAATTTTTCATTTATTCATTCTGCAAACATCTGTTACGACCTTATACCAACTCCTCTTGGCCCTGTAGTCAGAAAAGAAATAACATCGGATGGATATTGCTCATATATAAAAAGCTCATGGTCATAATTTTAGTAGACTAGACCTAAAAGTAGAAGTAAAATTTATTTACATGTTTTAGTGAATAAAGACTATTTAAATTAAGATATATTTTCTGATAAAACATAACATTAAATACCATAACTCCACCTTAAAATGTGTCCAATGGGTAAATAAACAAAAGCAGAAAGCTATCTCACTTCCTGCAAACCTCCTACTGAACTAATGACAATGGCAGAAATAGAATTCTAGATACTATACCATGATCTCCTGTTTTAAAAATATGCTATATTCCATCTCATTTATATTGTGCTACTAATATTTTCTGCAAACAAAAGCCCTACTATTGACCACTACTCATTATTTTGTTTATCTCCCTGAAGGTGATGTGACTGATGATCTCGGTGTACCCAAAAGCTGAACAGATACCAAACACTAAAGAAGCTTTCTTAACATGGAAGAATATACTTGGCTCAAGGTTTGAGAAAAACATTTCCTATTGGCAATCAGAAATACAAGGTGCCTACAAGCAATCTTATTCACTGTAGATTATTTTAAATAATCTATCATGAAACAGTATTTCAAACTTTATGTTGCCTAATGAAAGGTATATGAAAGGAAAAAGCCAATAGCTTCTTTATTTTTCCAAGTTATTAACACTTAAACTCAGATATTTACTGGAACAATTCCAGAGAAAAGGTATTCAGTTGTAGCATGATTTTAAGGGATAATAACTAAAATTAAATATGCCAATCCTTCCACTGATTTATGAATACACTTCAGACAGTTTAATCTCTTTAGAGAATCTCTGCTCTTAAGTTGTTCAAAAATTCAAAACTAGAATACAACACTCTTCTACTAAAGCAATTTATATGTCACTTGTAATGGAAAGATTTTTCAGCAGCATCTGATTTTATACACACACACACACACACACACACACACACACACCTACTAGGTATGTGATCTAGAAAAAGCCTGTAAAGAAGGTAGATGTCTCTGATAAGACATTAGGGTAAACCAGCACTTTAATGTGAGTTTCCAATATGTTTTCAGGTGAGACATTATTTCTTACTATAAAAAACGATGCTATACTTCAATTGCCTTCTAAAGTCACTTCTATTTTTCTTTCCAAGAGAAACCAAGTTCCATTAATTCATCAAGTCCTCCAACCCTGATGGCTCTCTTTGTCCTGACTGGAAGCCCCTCCTGGTTATCTCCCTTCTCCCAGTGGTGAAATCCTACCCCCACCTTTCAGGCCCAGCTCTAATCTATCTTCTTATATAGTCTTACAAATATTACCAGTTGAAATTCATTGCTCCATCTATATTATTACATTCTCATTCACTTTTTTACAACTAACTTTCCATTATGCCTTCCATTCTTGTTATCCAGGTATGTACACACTCTCCCCGAGCACAATACTTTAGATATCCAACAAAAGGTCTCCCAACTTGAACTGAAAAATGATGTTTTAAAATGCTAAAATTGAAATTAAGAATAGATTTGTAAAAGCGACACACATTATCCTCATTTTAGAAATAAGGAAACAGAATCAGAGCATTCTAATGAATTGTATCAGGGATCAAAACTTTTGGGTAATATAACCAAGATTGAAACCCAGGGTCTGAGACTCAAAGTCTTTCAGCATGGTGCCTGGCAGCTGCCTCTCAAGATAGGAAATGGAATTCTCTCCCTAGAAGGTTTTATCTTCACTGGAACCACTTAAAATCACAAATGCCCTAATTTGTAAGCCATTTTTACTCACAATCTCCCTATGAATATCAGATTATAATAGCCTATTATAAATAAAAGAAAAAGGAACCAAGTGAGAATTAAGAAGGTAAAAATTTCTTCAAATTATACAACATTACAAAATTAAACACCTACCTACATTCTATCAATGTAAATGAAATACGCTCTATGTTACCTTATCCTGTTCTCATTATTCATTAAATTTTAGTCTATAAAAAAGACAAAATAATCCTAGAATTTTGTCTAAACTCTTCAAGCTGAAAGGATCTCATTCTACTCACTATTTTACAGATGAGGAGACTGGGCCGAGAATGAGTAACAGCCTTAGAAGCTGGCCTTCTAATGCTCAGCCTAACTGCTTTTCCACTATACTGGAGGAATTATATACTATATTTCTAGAGAAATACTGAAAGTAAGAACTATTAATTACAAATGTGCCTAAAACAACCTCATAGATACTTAGGCTTTAGTTTAACAGCCTAAATTTTATGAGGAAACTGAGGCAAAAGGAGCCGATATATTTCGCCCAACTTTTTTTTTTTCTTTTAAAATATTTATTTATTTAAGAGAAAGAGAGAGAGAGAGAGAGAGCATGCACATGCCCATATGTGAGCAGAGGCAAGGGCAGACAGAGAGGGAGAGAGAGAATCTCAAGCAGACTCCCTGCTGAGCACAGAGCCCAGGCCTGGGCTCCATCTCACAACTTGGAGATGACTACACAAGCCCAAATCAAGTCAGACACTTAACCAACTATGCTACCCAGGTGCTCCAATTTTGCCCACCTTTTAAAATTATTTTCAATCAGTTCAATGAAAATTCCCCCTCAAAAAATTAAACATATATGAGGTATAAAGAAAATTCATCACAGTAACTGACAGGGCATCTCTGTCGAAGCAGACTCCCTTTCTTTTGCTAATCATCTATGCTTAGATTCTCCACATATCCTTAAAAGACTGTCATAAAACCTATCTGATTATAAATATAATATCCTCCACCTTTAACTGTATCTGAAAACAAGACAAATATGCCCTAATTACATCCTAGTGAAGTCGTCTTTTTATAAGAAACAGAGATTAATGAGCCAAATGAAAAAGTAAGTATGTTGACACGTGTCTATTATATAAATTAATTTTAATGTCAGTGAAGTAGGGAAGAACAGTACGTTCAATCTTAGCTGGGTTTTCTCACAAATACAATACACGTTTAATTTCTACTCGGGTCTAGAAGTTCCCATGTGCAGGATTAATCAATAAAACAGCAAAACTTAAAAATTTTGACGAGGTGTTTCCAACGAGAAAATATCTACTCCTTTCTGTCATCTCTATTTTACTAACATGAGCAAATAATTCTTTCAAAAAATATAACATTTCCAAGGCTTTTCTTGCTTTAAAAAGTTTCAAAAGGGACACACCCTGTAGTTGAAAGGCAGACCTCCACACCCTTCATTTCCCTCTACCTCTTTTCAATTTAGCGGCAGCCACACAGATTCCAACACAAGGGGAGGGCAACTTGGTAATGTCAGAAAGTAAAGCAGGCGCATTAAAACTAGAATCTGAAACCAAAAATATTCTAGGACAACAGGAAGTAAAAATCATGATAACAAAGAAAAGTAGGAAAACACCAACACAGAATTAATTTTTTAAAGTAACATGGCATTAAGTGTTCTGAATGCAACTCTGTTCACACTTCTCTACTCGAGTTCTTTTCCTCACCATGAGAGGACATTGTCCTCTTAAAAATCATAAGTAATAAAGTTATCCTGCTTAGTTCAGCAGAAACCTACCCAGGCCGAGGAGGAAGGCAGAAAAGAATGGACTGTTGGGGCACTTTCTCCCCAGACCACAACAACTGTTTTTCTATCTTGAGAGAGAGGAAACCTTCAGTATGGAGGGAGAAAGCAAATAAAAGGAAGAACTGTAATTCTTGAGCCTGTGCCAGTTTACAGTATTTAAAAAAAAGAATGTGCGCCACAGCTTGGCGGGCGGCCATATTTACAGTAAGCTATCTCGAGCTCTGCCCGACAGGAAGAACAAAGGGCTCAGTGTGGTGCTGCTGGTTCTGTGCGCCTCAAATATTGGACAGAGCAGGAATGCAGCCCCACACGCAACAGACTCTTTGCTTTCTGCAGCTCTCTCTCCTCAAGGACTCTCGAAATATGGTCAGAGTCTATAAAAGGGCAAGAGAACGCTTACTGCCCTCAGAGTCTCAGCTTAAACTTTAAATAACCATTTCTTTTGCTTTAAAAAAAAAAAAATGCAACTCATCTATTAATTTGGCTTGAACTTTAAAATTGCCGAAGTTTAAAAGCTCATGATGTTTAACGACATAGGTAATTCTATCTTCCAAGAATAGCTAAACCTGAAAAAGAGCCCGAACTACAATTTTCTTGGTGAGATTTAATATATGTTCCTTCCATTATACTATTAGAAGTATTTAGCAAATAAGTGGAGTAACACCAGGACAATTATGTTAGGGACTCAATTGCTGTTTTAATATAATACATTTCTAGTCTATTTCCAGAAATAAATAAAATTTGAAGGTACAGTTTTGTGACCACAGCATTAAAATCAACAAAACTCTTTTCCCTCGAAGTTTACTTCTTTTGAAACTTTGCCCAAATATAGAGTAAATTCAAATTTAAGTTTGTTGAGATCTTTTTTAATATTTTATTTATTTATTCATGAGAGACACAGAGTGAGGCAGAGACACAGGCAGAGGGAGAAGCAGGCTCCATGCAGGGAGCCCGACGCAGGATTCGATCCTGGATCTCCAGGATCACACCCTGGGCTGAAGGCGGTGCTAAACCACTGAGCCACCCAGGCTGCCCAAAGTTTGTTGAAATTTCTATTTCATTATGTATACCTGGGTTTACATATTTGCCAAGGTCAAAACTTTTTTTTATCCTAAACCAATGCAAAGGACAATACATCTGTGATTTTTTAGTTTTTCTGACATTTTGTTCTAGTGGGGAAGAAAGAGAAAAAAAGAGGTACACAAGTTTAATACACAGACTATCAGAGAGTGAAATCTGCTAAAAAGAGAAACTAAAGAAGGCATGAGGGGATAAAAGTTGGTGGGTCAGGAAGAAGACTATAAAATTGGGGGTAAGAAGTCAGGGAAGCTCTTTGGAAAACTGAATTTGGAGCCCATACCTGCACTGGAGAAGGATAACCAGCCCGTGAATATCATACAGAGCATTTTGGCCACTGTGACCAGCAAATGATGGAGTTTCTGAAGGAATAAGGATTCTCAACTACTGTGAAGCTCTTCTCAAAGGTGGGGGGACAATGAAGACAGTTTCATTTAAACATAGATACTATCCACAAAATGAGAAAAGGAGCTAGCTCTGGGTCAGAAGATATAGCAGCAGCTAGAAAGAATTTAAAAGGAGAAAAAGGAAAGAGCAGATGAATAGGGGAGAAGCAAAGCAAGAGACAGATGAGAATGATGTTGAGAGAAAAAGTCGAACCCTAAATATTAGTAATCATTTTAATAGGTGGACATTCAACACTTAATAAAGAGTTTGTAAAGCTGCTGCCACCTGGAAAAGGTTTCTAATGAGAGTCTGGGTAGTAAAGCAGAAGAATCACCAAGACAATGCCAGACGCTTCTACAGCAGGGTAGTTTACTGAGATTTTATTTTTGTGGTTTCCATTATTTTGTTTTGTTTCCTTCCTTGTGGAGAAAAATGGAGGAGAGAACTTCTCTGGGCTATAGGCTATAGAGCCACCCAGTGCCCAGGAGACAGCAGCAAGGAGGAATGGGTACACAGTGCAAATACAGACCACGTAGGTGTGGCACGGCATCTAATGCCACTTCATAGCGCTACAGGACTTGGCGGCGGCTAAGACACAACAGCTGTATGGGGGAAAGTATAGACTGACAACTAGAGGAACTCCTCAAATGTTCTGCTGTGTGTATAACTGCTGGGTCCTTCCCATTGGTCACGGAGGTAGTCAGAAGAAAAATCATGAGTGTGAGCTAGAAAGACACAATTTCCCTCCAATCTGGGTACTTGGGGGCTCTTTTGAAAAAAAAAAAAAGTAATTGAAAGACATCAGTAAGAAACCACTCATACCTATTAGAGCAGCAAAAAGTTTTAACTCATGAATACAGTGTTGGCAAGAATGTGAAACAAGGGCTCACAGACTCTTGGTAGGACTGTAAATTGCAGAAGAACTCGCAAATAACCAGAAAAAAATAAAGATATGCATACTCCACGCCCTGTCAATTTCATTTACAGGAATATACTCAGAAAAATTGTTGTGCCATCGTACTTTTGCACAAGGAAACACCTAAAAGTATTCAGGGTGCTATGCTCTGAAGTAAAGAAAAATTACAAAGAATTTTCATCCAAAGGAAACAAATTACATTCATTATAATAGAATATTATGTAGCAATGAAAATAAATTCAGGGAATCAACCTGTATCATCAAAAACTACAAAAAAGATGAAAAGAAAGCTACAAAAGAATTCACAGTACATTACATGAAAATTAAAAGCTAGAAAACAATACTAGACAGATTAAGCAGCTAATAAGATAAATGAAAAAAGGATTAAATTCTCTCAATTTAACCATGTATCTAAATTTAACTCTATAGAAAATCTAGATACCTCTTTCAGAGCATGCGAGTTATTTTAAAATAATTCTTACTTAAAATTTCAATTTAAGGAGGTAAGCCAAGTATTCTTTATGACAAATTCTCAAATAGGAGAGGCTGGGAATTCATCAGTGAATCTAGGCAGGGATCTACCTACTCCCCACCTCCCTTGAGGAAGAGACCAAAGGATTGGAAAGGTGGTATGCAAGTGTCAGAGCAGAAGCACGGAGCAGCAGCAACATGCGCAGCAAGCTCACCCTCCCTCCGGAAGTTGCACAGCTGACAGGCCAGGCTGTCTCTGCTTTGAGAGAGGAGATCTGGGACAGGCACCAAGAAGGTGCCAGGAGAGCTGCTAAGTGGGATTTTTTCAGAGTCTGAGAAACCATCACTTTATAAGAACTAGTCAAGTTTCTATTTAGAAACAAGAGTTGGTAGGAGATACCAGGACGATTTTGAAATAAAAATTTTATAGCATTCTCCCATAGCATTTACTAAATAAGCAACTTTGATTTTCTAATGACGTCAGTGATAGAAAGAAGAAGCAGGATGACCTCAAATCTGGTCTGTGTACTTATTCTCCCTCATGGTTGCTGACTTATTAAGTCCATATTTCAGTATGAATATTCTTTGATACCAACTAATACTCTATTTTCACCTAATTTAGAAAACTAAAATTAAGAATTACTTGAAAAAGTTCACAAAAATAGATTTAAATGACGTTTTATGTTATTCAAAAAGGCATACCGGAAAGGTAGATGTAGTGATTTAGGGTAAATATGCCAGTGGCACTATACATCCACCGTCTTTTTTTCAAGATTTTATTTATTTACTTAACAGAGAGAGAACACACAAGCAGGGAGAGCAGCAGGCAGAGGGAGAGGGAGAGGGAGAAGCAAGCCTCTCACCAACCAGAGAGCCTAACACAGGGCTTGATCCCAGGACCCCAGGATCATGATCTGAGCCAAAGGCAGATGCTTAACTGACTGAGCCACTCAGGTGCCCCTTCTTTTTTTTAATTGAAATATAATTCATATACCATGCAATGTATATTTTTAAAATACGTGCTTCAGTGATTTTTAATACACTAAAATGTGCAACCGTCACTTCTAATTCCAAAGTATTTCTATTCCCCTCAAAAGAAGCTGTACCCATTAGCAGCCATGTCCCATTCTTCCCCACCCCCTCATCTCCAGCCCCTAACAACCACTAATCTCAGTTCTATGTCTGTAAATTTGCCTATACCGGACCCTTCAAATAAATGGAATCAGACAGACAGTATGTGACCTTTGTTGTCTAGCCTCTTTCATTTGGCATAATGTTTTCAAGCTTCATATATGTTGTAGCATGTGTCAGCTCATTTCTTTTTTGGCTCAATAGTATTCCACCAGATAGCTATAGCACATTTTGATTACCCACTCATCAGTTGACGGTCATTTAGGTTGACTTCTTTGGCTATTATAAATTAATGCTTCCGTGAACCTTCACATACAAGTTTTTGTGTGAACCTATTTTTTCAGTTCTCTTGGAATTTCTGGTCATATGATAATTCTGTTTAAGCTTTTGAGAAACTGCCAGAGTACTTTCCAGAGCAGCTATATTATTTTACATTCTTACCAGCAACGCATGAGAGTTCCAATTTTACCACATCCTCACCAACACTTGGTATTGTCTGTCTGATTATAGCCATCTTGGTAGGCAAAAGGGGTACCTCACTTTGTCCTGATTTGCATTTCCCTCACTAATAATGATACTGAACATCTTTTCAGCACACAGACTTTCATAATAATAGTTTTCCATATAGTTTAGATTGATGTAACAAATGCTTTAACAATAACAATGACTAATGTTTAAGTTCTTATATAATTTTTCTATTAGACTTCACTAAGGAGACTTACATACAACCAGTGAATGTTCACTCTATGAATGAAAAAACTATTAAAAGATAATAAAAAGTAAATCTTTAAAGATTACATACGCTGACATAAGATTTTATACATTAATATACTCATAATATACACACTTTGTCCTTATTTAGCAAGAATAGTTGATCAAAGTAAAGTTAGGGTAAGAATGAAGTTTGTAAAAAGCAGCTCAGTATCTTCTAGCAAAGCAGTAAGTGGTGGTAGATGAGCTAGCCCAGTTGTTCAAATGTCATTTATTATTTCTCTAGAAAAATGTAATGATTCTAAATAATCACAGCTGCCAAGTTTCATCACTTACATCAGGTTAAAGTTTCTAAATTACTTTAAAGTTTACTTCTGTGACCTTTCCATTTGCAAGACCAAAATAAAATAGTAACTTCAATTATATTCAGAAACATTTTATTACTAAGTGCTCATACTCATGACATATAAGACCACTGTACGATAAAAGCAGGGAAACTGATGTTTGAAACACGGAAAATTCAATCAAGATGTTCCTATTTTTAAAAACATAAAAGAAGGAACCAAGAGCTCAAAGTACAGCTGATAGCAACAGTTAACTCACTCCGGTTACAATCACTTTTTAACTCATTCACGAAATGCCCACATTATCACTTAGTAAATGACACCATAATGTTTTCTGTCGAAAGTACTGAACCCAATGACCTCCGTGAATATTTTGTACGTGTGTTTTAAATGTGCTGGTCTAACCACTATGCCCCCTGCCACTATGCTTTCCACTTCTAGCCTCTGTTAATGCAAGCCCCCTCTCTGGCAATCGTCCCCTCTCCAGTCTTCTTTCCCTCACCCCTGCAATCTACTCCAACCCACTACGTGCCCTGTATGTGATAAAATGCTATTCCTGACTATTCCTTCCACTGAGCAGCTACTTCAACTATTGGGGGGTGGGGGTAGATCCACAGGTAGATAAAAGAAGCTTAATTCTGAAGGATCAAAGATGGCTCCCAGGTTTCTAATTAGGCTGTGTAGACGGTCACATCCCATCACATAAGCTTTTATGAAGGTATGAGTCAAGTCAATGAGAACAATCTTCAAATTACAAGGCACAAAAGTAGTTGCAACCCTTTCTAGGACATCTAAATGAGTTGGGTGATTACCTATTCTACCTCTTCCTAACTGGACTCTGACCTACGTGCTAAGGATAAAAAATAAGATGAACTTAATAAATGCCTAATACTCATCAAGCACTTATAATGTAATAGTTGTTCCACTTCTACATCATTACTTGTAATCTTCACCAAAGACCCTACTATTGTGCCCACTTTATAGACTTGGGACTTAAGTGGTTTCCTCAAGCTCACTAACCAACCGATACATAGGCCAAGATCCAAAGATAGATATATCCAACCTCAAAGCCACCCAGCCTCAATGCCTCAAGCAGCTCAGTGAGGAGTATATGAAAGGTACAAAATATGTATTATACAGATGCAATCATTATGCATTTATAGCACATAAAATAATGTCTATAGTTTCCAGAGCATTATACATTAAATAAGCTAATCTGGTTGTCTTATTTCTAAATTGTAATATCATCTTTTATAAATATGCTATGAATGGCACTCATCAACTTAGTAGAGTTTTTACAACATAACCCATTTACAGGTAACTAACTTCCTACTGCCAACCAAGAGATCTACCATGGAAAAAAGAGTAAAAGTCACTCTAGGTAATATTAAAAGAACCAAAAACCCCTGCTCCTTACTCATATTCTTTAAAAAATGTAAATGGTTAAAGTCTCAATTTACTCAGAGACAGTATTTTCAAATCCAGTTTGTAACCACAAGTTCATTTACCCAAACTGTAAATAGGACAACCTATAAATTAGACAGTAAGTAAACATACCCAGAATATTCCAAAATATAAGCTGTAACAAGGGTTAAAATATTCACAATCTGATTATTTTAATATATAATAATTTATAGGGTAGCATGAAATATTATCAGGCTGCATGATTTCATTATATTGTATAAAAGTGGCCATTATAATAAGAACTAAAGCAGTAATTCTGAATGATTTTCTAGAATTTCTTTTCTGAGCTGAGAAAAACCAAGCCTTAGGCAATAAGGCTGGAGATAAATCAACTATAGTAAAAGGCATGTTAACTTCATGTAAATCAAGACAATTTAGTTATAATTTTCTTATACTTCAGTTTGTAGTGGCCTAGAAATTGCAGCAGATCTTTGTTTCTTTTAGACTCATTTCACACCTTTGCCTTTGGTTAACAATTATGGGTTTTCTGTATTTTGAATGTACCTGAAATTAAACATGACAGCTTTGCCACAATTTTATGAAGTTTTATAAATGTTAAACAACAGCTGTTTGACTAGGGATTTACCATACCAAAATGTAAACTAACATCGCCAGTGCAAAGGGCCTAAGTTTACAACTTTAACACCATAAGCCAAGGACAGTTTGCCTTCAAAAGGTTTATAAATAAGCACCTTTTAAAGCTGAATGACACCAATAAGGAAATAGATGCTCAGTAAAATGATAGGAGTTTTTGTTGGTTTTTCATGAACCAATATTCACTGACAATTTCTGGAAAGGAAAAACAATTTACTTTTTATTTTCTTCTGAAAGAAAAAAATTTTATGTAGACAACACTTGGTATCTACTGTTGTACCACATTCAAAAGAGAATTCAAATGATCACGTATGATAATTCAGCTTTTCTATTACCAAAAATATTTTTTTATTACCAAAAATATTAAAAATGTAAAAACAAGTATCTTCCACATGTAATAATGGAAACTAAGACTTCTTACATCAATATGTGAATACTTGGTAGTACTTTTATTTCTTATTCTTACACGTAAGTTTCACATATAGTGTAAATATTTATATTTATTTAAAAGCATACTTGGGGAACCTGGGTGGCTTATTCAGTTGAGCGTCCTACTCTTGATTTTGGCTCAGGTCATGAGATTGAGCCCAGCATCAGGTTCCATGATCAGCAGAGTGCTCAGATTCAGTCCCTCTGCCCCTCCTCCCCCACTGCTGCTCACACTCTTTTCTCTAAAATAAATAAATAAACAAACAAACACACACTGGATTTTCTTTGTGAGAAAAGATAAGAATTGCAGTACTAACATATTTTTTTTCTAAATGTTACTGACAAAGAAAAAAGGCATACCATATGGTTAAATTAACTGATTTTTTAAATTCAAATTGTATACACAGAATCTACTAATATTATGCACATCCATACCATGTGGTTTCGAACTTATTACTCAAGTCCAAAATTCAGTACACACTCTAAAGAAGCAACAGTATCTGCTGAATTCCCCAATCGGGCAGAACAAGTTTTCCTATTTGGTGAAAACTACAGATTTTTCCTATGCTTTTACCAATTCTGTAGCCATAATGTTCTATTATCCGTTCTTCATAAGATATAATGTAAATGGAGAACTGCAAATTAACTTAATGAAACATTTCATTGCCTTTTATGGTTTCTTTTTGAAATCTGTCATAAAAACACCAGTAATGAGGCATATTGGTAACCAGTCTGCAATTACAGGTCCTATAATAACTATGAGGAAAGACCAAATAGTGACAAAAGCCATGTGGGTAAATTCTGTATAACTTTATTCAGGAAGCTTCATTTCCCTGGATACCATTTTCCTGAGGGCAGAAGGGAGAGCCTAGATCTTCCCATGTTCATTTCATCGGGGCACAGTCCCCTGGTATTCATTTCAAACGGAGGCACATTCCCCTGGTGTCCGTGGGCCTTCAGAGGTTAGCCAACACCTAAGTATGAATATGGCATGGATTCAGGGGCCTGAATAATAACCCCAGAGATCCTTCTACGGGACAGCAACACTGAGGTTGCCAAAGGCAGGAGCTGAGAAATAAGCTACCACCTAAATGAAGAACAAATTCCCGGGAAAACAGACTTATCACATCACCATTATATAATAGGAAGAAACTCTTATGCATCATGCGGCTTGTGCTAAAATGCTTAGTGATCTCATTCTTACCATAACAAATTATCTGCCAGAAAAGAACTTCAAGGTCAACCCTGGCAACAATTAAAAAATAATGAAAAGCATTCATCCCTAAGGCAGAGTTAGAATGTTTTAGTTTGAAGCAATGTGCTGTATATTTTATTAGCTATAACTTGTTTAATTATTCATTGCAACTCTTCTTATATTCCATACAGAAACCTCAGGTTGCTCAGATTTCTATCTGAAATCCTTCTTTTTTCCCCTTATACAAGGGCAAATGCCTTAAGAACCCAAATTTCCATCCACTATTTTCAACTAACACAAAGATCTATTTGTTTAGAATAAAGTACTAAATTAAAGCCAGAAAGATACGGGGGAGGGGGGGAGGAAGGGGCAGAGAGAAAGAGAAAAGAGAGATACAGACACACTATTTCATCATTCTGAATCACATAAACCTCAGACAAGCCTTTCCACAGGGATCTTCCTTCTGCACTTTGGCTGCACATACCCCCACACACACACAACACACACACACACACACACACACACACACAAAAAAAATTCCACCTGAGTTCTACATACTCCTGTGGCATTCTTGGTGGACAACCAAAAGGAGGGCCAAACAGAAGGTAGAAAGATCCTCAGATCTGATGACGTTGTAAAGCTACCCATCTACCTGGCTGCTCTCCTCAGAGGAAAAAAAAGACCGGTTTGACTAAGCCACTGTGGCTTGAGTTTTCTGTTATATGCAGCTGAAATTATTGCTGATTCATGTATCAGGGGTCAATGGATGTTACCATGAACAAGAAAAAGAAAACCACAATTGTATATTTTTAATTGTATGCTTCAATTTTTAAAATTACAGTAGCATGTTTAGTCCAACCACTGACAGCTAATTTATTTGGAGTAACATGTGACAGCACTGCTGGGGCTGGTGGGGGGGGGGGGCAGGGAGATGGCTCTTTGAAGACGTATCAATATGTCTCACTGTCAAAAAACATACTCATCTGATGTGTTAAGTGTTAAAAATGGTTGTATCCTGAGAAAAGTTGGTGTAAATTGTATCAGTAACTTGTGGTAAGGTCTACAAATTTAACAGTGACAGCAACATCTCCTATATGAATTCCTCATCCTCAGAAGAATGTTTTTATTCTAAATAGCTGATATCTCAATGTCTTAATTCTGAAATTTAGAGCAAGCCGTATTTTACAGGTGGTACAAAGAACATCTAGGTAACTGGTTACCCATTTCCTATCAAATACTTCACAGCCAGAAACAGTCAGCATATGAACACTCTTCTGAAAATCCTGCCACGTCCACTGCATTTCTGATAAGTCATGTTACTTTCTATGTCCAGATTAATTCCCGAGACCACCCAAGAATTCTGAACTGCTACTACCTCTGCCTCTGCCAGACACACTCATTTTTATTCCTGTCTCATTTGCAAATTCTAATAAGCTGAAATGAAAATGGCTTCAGAAAATAATTTATATGCTACAGTTTTCTTTACTTTTTCTCTAAATATTAGGCAAGTAAATAAAATGTCCAATATATTAGAACAAAACAAAGCATTGTGAGGCTGCATCAACCTCTCCTAAATTTTAAATTCACCAATTTTACTGTTCAAAAGTATATCACATCACAACTACACATAAAACCCTATCAACCATCAACACCAATTTCAACGTATAAAAACAGACAGAAAATGACAAAATGCTTAGATATAAATATGAAAACATGAAACAGTCACTTATTTAGAACCAAATAAACCCATTTAAAAAAAAAAGATTTTATTTATTTATTTGAGAGAGAGTGAGCAAGCACACAAACGGGGAGAGGCGCAGAGGGAGAGGGATAAGCAAACTCTGCACTGAGTCTGGAGTCTTACGAGGGGCTCCATCTCATAACCTCAAGATCATGACCTGAGCCAAAATCAAGAGTCATCTGCTTAATGACTGGGCCACCCAGGTGCCCCTAAAGAAATCCCTTTCTTAAAAATGCTTATCATTTAGCCTCCATCTTGCCCAAATACTAAAAAAGGTGTAATAAGTGGAAGAACCAGGAGGGATAGTTGTGAACTGAAAGGTACTCTTCAGTCACAGGGCTACAGAAGACCCAGACAAGAAAGAGAAGTTTCTCTGACTCGCCCGCGGATCAGCCAACATCAGTCAGGGAACCTGGGTGGCACACATCTGTGGCAACCAGGTTGGAAAGAGGCACGTGCAGTCATAGACACTGCATCTGTAGCCCACCCTACAACATGCTGGTTTACAAGAGAGGGCTTTGCCTGACTGCTAGATCATAATTAAGTTGAGCTACATGCCAAGATTTTAAAGACCTATGTTATACTTCAACTGATTCAACATTCAACATCAAGGTCTTTCATCTAAGATTTCCACTTTCATTTACCAAAGCATTATACGAGGCTCTTCCTAAGACCTGAAAAAGGCCTGTCTCGGCCACACCTCCAGGTCTCTGAAGCATTTCAATCTGCAGTTGCTGTTGAGCAATAGGGGCCTGGCCACATCTTGCAGAAAAAGCAAAGCACCAGGTAAAAAAAAAAAAAAGAGCTCACTGCAGAGAGATTTTGGTCTACATGAATATGAAGATCATGCTCCACCATGATCTTATAGTGCACAGATAAAAGGTGGTTCAGCTGCAGGACTTAACAGATAAGTTTCAAATGTAAATGCACTATTGACTAATTTGGTAAATGTCCCCATCTCTCCTCTTTACAGTATATTTTAAAAATAAATAGCTTTGTAGTTTTAGAAGTCTTCTTGTCCCATGCTCTTTTCTTTCGTCATTTGTGTTCTAGTATTACTTTTGTAAAATAGGAGACTTTGCTCTCTTTATAATTACAGGAAAAAGCCCACATTTAGAGAGGGTGCCAGTGTAGCTTTTAATAAGATAGTCTTTGTAGAGAAGAATTAAAAAAACTAAACTGCACAAAAATACTTTCTTTGGACTGACAGAGATATATCTTGCATCTTCAATGCATTTCATAATGACTGTACTGAGATAATCAAGTCTTGCATGCATATTATCTCATTTAAATATACGGAAGCATTCTGTTGGTTATTAACTATAACAAAACATTGAGGACAAAAATACTAAAGGATAAAGGATATTGCTGAGGCAAAATGCCTAGATTCACAAGCTACTTCATATTAAAAATGAATTAAGAAATTAAATTGTAAAGAATATATTATTACTGAAAAAGTTTCACCTGCATATCTTATGCCATCAGTAAAATGCAAGTTAAAACGTCAAGATACCACAACATACATATTAGAATGGCCAAAATCCAGAACACTGACAACACTAAATGCTGGTGAGAACACAGAGAAACGAACTCTCATTCACTGCTGATGGGAATGCAAAATGGTGCAGCCACTTTGGAAGACAGTTTGGCAGTTCCTTACAAAACTAAACACACTCTCAGCATGTAATCGTGCTCTTTAAGATTTACTCAAATGAACTTAAAACTTGTATACACACACACAAAAAAAACCTTGTATCCACACAAAAACCTGCACACAGATGTTTATAAGCAGATTTATTCATAACTGCCAAAACTTGGAATGGACCAAGATGTCCTTCAGTAGGTGGACAAACTGGTATTCTCGGACAACAGATTATTCTCTGCCAGAAGAAATGAGCTATCAAGCCATGAAAAGACATGGAGGAATCTTAAAAGCACATTAATAAGAGAGGGAAGACAATCTTGAAAAGGCTATGTACTGTATAACTGTAACTCTATGACACTCTGGAAAAGGCAAAACTACAGAGACAGTGAAAGGATCAGTGGTTGCTAGGGGCTGATAGAAGTGACGAAGGGATGAATAAGCAGAGCAGAGCAAATGTTGGTGGCAGTGAAAATGCTCTGAATGCCTCTATAATGACAGATGCATGTTATTATACATTTGTCCAATCTCAAAGAATGTATAACACCAAGAGTGAACTCTGATGCAGACTATGGACTCTGAGCAATAATGATGTGTCAATGCAGGTTCATCCCTGCTAACATATGTACCATTCTGATGAATGAGGTCGATAATAGGTAAGATTATGCATGTACAGGGCAGGGGGCATATGAGAAATCTCTGTACCTTCCCTTTAATTTTGCTGTGAACCTAAAACTATTCTAAAAAAAAGTCCTCAAAAAATTCACTTGTGCCTTCACACTATGCCTCAATTTTGAAAAATCATTATCTTTTACATATGCAAATTTAAGAATATATAATACAATATATATTTGCATTGTTTATTGGTAAGTTCAATTATTTTCTAGTCTTTTCTATATGAAAAAAAAATCTTGGGGTGGAATTACAACATTCTCACATAAAAACATGACCAAATGGGATGTGGGGTTAGGTAAGAAGAGTTAGGCTGTAGTAAGAATTGGAGAGAGCGCAGGAAGTGTACACAGAAGGGTCAAAGACTAGCTCCAGAATCACCTGAAAAGAGGACAAGGTAGGATTGTCTGGGGAGACAGTACACTGTAGGCACTGTGTGAATGGAAAACACAACAAGGTCTTATTCAAGTAGATACTGTTTACTTTGTGATGTGTGACCCCAGAATTCAGTGCTGTATCGATCAGCTTACTATGAACCAAATAAAAAAGATGCTTGATTTGTTACATAAAACAAAACCTTAAATACAGAGGAAACCACTAAAATAATGTTAGGAACAACAATCTTGAACTAAGATTTTGGCAGCACACATACACAAATTGTTATGAAATACGTGCTTACCTATGAAAGTAAAAAATTATGTCTGCTCATAATATGACTTTTAAGAGTGAAATCAGGAATTTATTTTATCTGGTACACCACAGTAATTTGCTATAAAGCTTTATGAAACAGCTAAAATAATGTTACAGCTAGAAACCAATTGTTGCTAAAATGCATTCAGTTAAAATGGAAAATATAGGGAAATAAAACACTGTAATTGTCTCTCAACCCACATTATATATTATGTTGCTAAATTATATACTATTATATTCTCTACATTTTAATATGCTTTCCCATGGAGGAATTGATAACATAAGGAAATGATTCTCTGCTTTTATTTCTGAAGACCTAAAAAATATCTCACACATATTTATAAACCAAACAGGGCCTCAGCCTCTTATTAGATCCCAAGGCTTATAAAATCTTTTTCACAAAACCACAACATGAAACAATGTATGAAATAGCTAACACAAATGGTTTTCTGTTCTACTTCTTACTCTGATTCACAACTGGGGAGTTATATATTTAAAGTGAACTATTACATAAGAAAAAAAAAAATCAAGGTTTTCTTAATTTTAGAAAATCTTTTAATACTATATTGTATAATTTGTACAAATATTGTCTTTGGCCTTGATGATATTTATTTTAACCTTGTCCATCCACTGAATTGTTGGTGTAATAAGTAAAGCAGAGATTTCTACCCAAAGGGATGAAAGAATTCCATAGGCCTGGTCCAAATGTAGCAGGATGCTGACAAACCATACACTAGTGAGGAATAGGAATATTACTTAAACAAAAGAGCAAAGGTCTCCTTTACTAGAGACCATGTGAGAATTTATGTAATAAACCATCACAATTAATACAATAGTAGAAGTATAAGAAGCATACATACCTCAAGAAAATGAGTAATTTTCCAAATAAGATGCATTTACCACATATGAACAGACAGACTTGACTCAAAAGAGGCAGACCTTGGCAGAAGTTTTAAAAAAAAACCACTTCATAACTCCTTCTAGGTTATGTTATCAATTCAGATTTTCTATGAATACCTTAAGGTCTGAAATAGGAAAGACAATAATGTGCTTACCCCTCTATCAAGGTTCAGCCCTTACTGAATTCATTCTGAGGAACTACTGTGTTTCTGAAATGTTTGCCCAAAACAAGATTTAATCTATGTGTTTCTTGCAGACTTCCAGAGTAGCCGGCAGGAACACTCTCTTCCCCACTTGGCCTTGTGCTCACTGAGGGCAGGCCTGACGGGCATCCCCCAGATCAAGCCCAGCCCCTGCTTCTGACTCCTTGAATCTGTGCTTTACAGAGAAGATAGGGCTAACAAAATTGAGAAGCCAGCTCAAGGAAAACAAAGGTTGACCTTAAAACATGGTTTTGGTTTTTTAAAAAAACAATCTCAAATACGCATTGACCATACCTAAAAAACGATGACTTTATTATTGTAAAGTCGAAGTGTTTTGCTAACATAAAATACTATAAAAGAAGCTGCTGAGACACAGAGATGAGGAAAATACATTTTGTGGGCTTTTAAGTCCCTTTAATAATTTAAGGCTTTACCCTAATTTCAAGGAAAATGGTACCATCTCCGTGGTAGCTTCTACAGGTAATCAGAGCCATTAATGTTCACAATCCTCTCCCATCTTAATAAAAGACATCTTTCAATAGGTAGAGTTTCAAGTGCTAATAAAAGGATCACTACTAAAATATATTCCTTCTATTTGAGTTTCCTAGAAGAAGAATATCCCTAAAGCTGTAATAAATGCTGACTTCTTTTCAAATATGGAGAAGGGAGAGTTTTGGGAGCCAAAATTAAATTCCCCAACAGTTCAAAAATTAATTTCCCTATCTTATTTCATCACGTATTCTCTTCATGGAGAACCTAGGAGGAAAAATTAAATAAATGTGAAAGCATAGGACAATTTTTAAGGTAGAGAAATAAGTAAAGTCAAAGTACAGTCATTTCTCAATTATTCAATATTATTCAATTATCTGGGAACCTTATCTTGAGTCAGTGGTTCTTAAAGATGGGAGTATAGAACCACCTCTGGAGCTATGGGATGATGCACATGCCCAGGCTCTGCCTCCCAGCGAATCCCATTTAACGGGTGTTAGGTAGTGCTCTGGACCTTCCTGTTCTAAAAGCTTCACAGGTGTTCTGAGACACAGCCCTGGTTGACCATGAGCTGCCACAGGTTCCAAATGCCTTGGGAGCTGCGCAGGTAATCTGAACTAGTGAATGGGCAGTGGTGGGACCGCAACAAACCAGAAAAAACACCCCTGACCTAAAGGGACAGTCTACTTAGCTCCAGCTCTGTGGGCAGTTGTGGATGCAAGTCTCATATACCAAGGCTTCTGAAAGAGAAGAAGAAATTCAGATTTAGTTTATTGTCAAATCTCTTCAGTTTTAAATGTTTAAACATGCTGATGATCACATGGAGGCCTCAGCCATCAGTTCTGATCCGTGGTTTATGAGATCAACGGTACTGAATAATTGTTGCTTCATAACTGGAATACTCTGAAGGGCATACAATACTGAGGTGGCTGTTTGAAAAAACACAGCGACAGTATTTTGCAGCCCTTTCCATCAAGCGGCGGGGCCTATTTCCCCACCTCTTGAGTCTAGCTGGCCTTGTGACTTATTTTCAGCAACACAGGAGTGATACTGTGTGTTCCATAGCCAGGGCTTCAAGGGGCTTTGCAGCTTTCACCCTCTTTGGAGATCCCTGCTGCCATGTAAGCAGGTGTGAGGTAAGTCACTGAACAATAAGAGACTACATGGAGTGAAGGGCCTGCCCAGCACATAGCACCAAGGCCCCAGTGCAGGAGTGAAGAGAACACTTTAAACTCTCCAGTCCCCATTGGTCAAGCCATCAAATGACCACAGCCGCCTGAGCAGACCTATCTCAGCCCACCCAAAATGCAGAATCATGTTCAAATAAAGAGTTACTGTTTTTGACTCTAAGACTGGGCAGGTGGAGTAAGCAGAAATGGAGAACTGCTACAGAAATACTGAAAGTAAAGTGTTGCCACCATAAAAATAATAAAAACCCGAACCATGTGGCATCAGTTTTGGGAGTGGATGTAGACAGAAGCAGGGAAAATTATAAAGCAGTAATTAAAGACTGGAGGAACAGCAGCCTGTTGGGGTGAAATAACAAATCATATTTTTGCCCGTGATAATTTGAGAAATAGAAAATGTACCTAATGAACTTGCTGATGTGTCTAAGAAGATCCTAGAAAGAAGGCTGAAAATATAATTCGATTCCTTAAGCTGCCTATGATAAAGGCACAGGGAGACAGGGTGGGAGCTAAAAAAGAAACTTTCCAGTTTGCAAGCAGAATGTAGGGGAAAAGAGAGTCCAGAATTTGGTGGGTTGGAAGTAAAACTGTCTCATGCTCAAAGTTATAGATAACCAATGTGACTGTTGGGGGTAGGGAGTGGGGAGAGGGGAAGAGAGGTAATACTTGAGAAGAAACAATATAAACTTAAACAGAATATATACTTCAACAGACATGCATGTGTGTATAGACATACTGTTTTTCTATTAGTTATTCAAAATATTGTTATACATTAAAATAAATATAAATATACTACAGATAGATTTTAAATTGGCATTAATTTTTCAATGTAAGACTTCAAAGAAATTGTATTCTTTGTGGTTGAGGATATATCCCTAAATCATCTGGGATAGGCATTTATTCCTTTCCACCACATCAGGGTAACTTGGTGGAAAAGCTGAAGCTGCAGTGAGACAAGTCACCAGGTGAGCCTGACTTCATAAGGTTTGGAAACCGGGCATCCAATTAAAGTCCCAACGGGGTGGGGAGCAGGGCAACAATGAGTTGTGGATCACAACTGTACCATAAGGATTATCCCAACTCCCAGAGATCCAAATATCAAAAGAAAAGAACTGAACCAAATGGCAGAAAAATTAAGAAACACAGACCCCTGTAATTAAAACAGATGACCCAGAATCCATGTGCCAAAAGCGCTCCTGTATAGTTATAGGCAGTCAGGCTCTTACTTAAAGCTTATTTGCTCTCACTGTACATAATATTGAACCATACTCAATTAAATTTTCCAGACTCATGACAAAGGGAATAAGGTATTTAGGATGAGCTCTACAAGCTAGACAAGATTATAGCCCCAAAGCAGGAAGCAGCGACAGCAGTCTGAGGTCATTTATTTTGATGGCAAAGGACACTAAAAATATCAGTTGGCAGAATGGTTCATTGATTCAACTAAAATAATTGACCATGTGCCCAGTTAGATACCAGGGGTTAAAAATGTGAATCTTGCCCTGGTTGGAGTTTCAGGAAGGTAGAAGTGGTAGTCATATGAGGGCAGGGATAGGGAATTCTACTATGCTTACAAAAGCCACTAAGCTCCGAAGGAGCTTAAAATAAACCATAGTTTGATCATTCATCAAGGAAAGGTTTTTGCTCAGTACAATCTATTTAAGACAGGAAAACGGGCAATTTATTTTAGACAGACTTCTATTCCAAATGTCTAAAACAAAACAGTCTTGAATTTTAAGCAAACTCTCAGCTCTGGAACAATCCCAACGCCAAAGTTGTACTGAACATATCATATGCAATATTTCACGATACATCCTATAAATATAAAGCAGAACATAAAATAAATTACATATATAAACAGAGACTAAAAATTCATATGTTAGTACTTATGAGTAATAAGACTTGAAATAGTTATATTTCCCCAGGGGCAAAGTTTCTTCATTTTATCCATTAAAAGTTCAAGGCAATTTGAGAAAAATTTATATCCAACCATTCTGTATACATCTAAATTACCTCAATGTTGTATAACTGAAGCACTTCTAACGAAGACTAGAGAAATAAGACTAACTTGAATTTTTTTAATTGCAAAAAAAAAATTATTTTCCTTCCATCATTAACAGAATAAGTTGGTAGAAAGTCTCATTAAACTATAAAAAAGCAAAACTCCCATACCATGAATTTGACATTTTTTCAACCTAAATGATAAAATGAGGACAAAAATGTGTAAGTCCCTGGAAACAGGTTCCCATAAAACTGCCTTAGAAAACATTACAGGCACATTTCTAATTCACTTAGAAATCATACAATAGTTCATTTGAATGTACTCCATAAAGTAAAATTTACTCTTGATTAGCTGAAAACTTAATATACTCTAATAAACTTTGAATAATTTTAAAGCAATTTTTAATCTTTTCATTAAGTTTCTCAACTTTTTCTTACAACATTACATTACAAAAGAGAACATGGTTTTCTCCAATCCCTACAATTCAATTTACAGAAGTTGGTGTGTTCATTTCTACCCTGTTAGAAATCTAAGAACCCTTCTTTTTGAAGAATTCAAAGGTTTTAATAAACATTCAGTATAAACTACCATTTACAAATGTTCTCTACAAGTCCCAGTATCAAAATTTGCCACATGAACCTCACTGAGATTTATAGTTTGAATAGCTACTTTGGCATATTACTTCATCGATCACATACCAAGTTACAAAGCAGCTGCTTTCACTGAACATCCCTCCAGGGTCCTATAGTGGAAAATTCCAGTGAGGACCAGCTTCCTCCTTTTCCCACTATTCCTGACTGGCTACCTGACCACCAGCCTGGGCCCTGCAGTCCTTCTCCTGAGCCTGGGGAGCCATGGGCTTTCATTATGATCCCATTTCTGACAGCTCTGGGCAGTGAAAATAGGAAAGCTTTTGGAGTCATAGACCTAGAGTCTAATCCTGGTTTATAGCCTAAGAACTATAGAGCCTGGATCAGTTAGATAATCACTCTACAGGTGATATATAGTGACCAATCTATATGCTACCAAAATGTATTGTTACATTCTTAACTACATTATGTAATCTGAGGCAAGAACGTAAGCTATAAGTATTCCAAACTCATGAATGAGAAAAACAGACTAAAAAAGTTAAAGAATTTGCAGACAAGACTCTAAATCGCCTCTTGGTCATCTCTCCTGGCTTGTTGCTTGTCACTGTACCCAGCTCAAACTCTATGCTTTGTCATCCATTCAGAAACATTTTCAGTCCTTAAAACCTGCCTGCCCACTCTTGCCCCTTACCTTCGTGTAAATGTCTTGGTATACCTTCTTGCACTCAGAATACATAGAAGACTATTCTGCTTTTAAATTACAGTGCACATTCTCCATACTCTTACGAGCTTCATGATGATGTTAAAATGGCAACATAATATTCCACCAAATGTCATACCATAATTTATCACCTTATTATTCACTTACTTTAAGATTTATTTATTTATTTATTTATTTATTTATTTATTTATTTGAGAGAGCGAGAGGGAGCAGAGCGAGTAAGAACATGAGTAGGCAGAGAAGAAGCAGGCTCCCCGATGAGCCAGGAGCCCGATGAGGGGCTCTATCCCAGGACCCTGAGATCATGACCTGAGCCGAAGACAGACACTTAGCCGACCAAGCCACCCAGGCACCCCATTATTCACTTATTTTAACACCTAACACAGTATTTTTCAAGCATGGAAGTTCCAGACTATAGGTTCCAAAATGCAACACTGGTGTCAGGCTATGTGCAGGTTTTTAATCTTAACCCAGGGGAGTGGTCAGTAATACGTATGTACAGTAATATATATGTACAGTAATAAGCCTCATGAAGTGTAGACAGACACAGCAATTACCTTCTGGGCTTTGAATTCTTAAAAACAAATTGCCAGACTAAATTATATTTCAGTAATTATTCTGAACTAGGAATAATGGGAGACAGGAGGAGGAGGAGCTAATCAAGATGAAGCTCTTAATACCAAAGGCATCCAATATTTAATAAAAGAAACATCATCAGAAACCATATATGCATTATAGCAGATGATCTCTGAACATGAAATATCTGGCCAAGATACTGTTTGTCATATTCAAATCAATAAGCTGGTATTTACTGAGTTTCAGGTTTTGTGGGAAACATAAAATTCACATGATGTATCTGAGAGCAGAGCATCTCAGAGATGGATGTAAAGACCCTGCAGTTACTGGACTCCTCTTTAGTAAGACTTGCTAAATTTGCAGTTAGAAAGTATCTTTGATGTTTATATTATTTTTTGTGTACAGAAACAATAAAAATCACTATATAAGTGCTTGAGGTCAGGAGCTCCCTCCCTCTTCATTTCAATATTCCCCTGTGGTAAATGATAGCAATTCAATAAATGCTTATTTTATGAAAAAAAAATAAACACCTCAAGTTTCTTTAAAAGTTTTAAGATTAAAACATATCCATGAAAAAAATTAAATAAATAAAATAAAACATATCCATGCCATGGAAAACAGGCTTAAAAAGCCTTTCTGACTGACATGGAAATAAGTCCAAAATGTACTGTTAAATTAAAAATGGCAAGTTGAAAACAATGAGTAGCTTGTAAATATATTAAAGAAAACCTCTAAAAGGACATACATCAAATAGTGGCTTCTTTGGCTTTGATGGTGGGTTTTTGGTCTTGTGGTGGTAAGCAACAGGGAACCTTTTGCTCTATATAATTCTGTATTTTCTCACATATACGTATTTGTATTTTTATATGTATATAACACATACTTTTACAGAAGCATGCATACTTTTAAAACATTCTGTAAAAAAAAAGTTAAAATGATTTTTCAAAATATCCGAGTAATCTAAATGAAAAGTATTATCCAAATAGTTTCATTCACAAAACTGAAATTACAAAAATATAAAAAAAGTTTGGTATGAAATGCACATATTTCCCTTCTCATATTCCAATAAAGCTTCAATTGTATATTTCAATACATCACTAGTTGAGATCCCAATCATATACTGGATGCTGAAAAGGAAGAGTTTTCTCTATTCCACCAGAGCTTAATTTTTATACTTTGTTACAGTCTGCTTTCCATTTACTGGTAACAATATCTTTACTACAGAGGAAATACCCCTGGCTTCAAGAGAAAGTCTTCCATTAGAAAGTAGTTGAGTGCTGAAAGAAGGAGATCAAGCCCAAAGGAAAACAGAAATTTAGGAAGAGGTTCTGTTTTATAATGACTGATTGGAAGGAAAACATCTACTTTTAGCAGATTTCAATGCCTGCCCTCTCTATTTAATCTCACCCAATCTTATTTCAGAATATTTTTTACAAATTATCTCATGCTTCAGAAAAAATATTTTTATATAGAGCCAGATAATGACTGAAAAATGAAGCTATAAAAATTAAGACAAACTTTTTACTACACAAGATTTGATCACAGTAATTTGCAAATTTAAGCATTCTAAATAATACAGCGTAGGAAATAAGGATCAGTGTAGTAGTTCAAGATTCTAACAATCATGAGCACTTTTTATACTCCCTCCCGATAACTGGTTTATGTTTTAAATGAAGGTATATTTTCTGAAATCTTTTCAAATGCCAAAAAACTTCATGTTCTGTTTTATATACTATTTTATTTTTTTAATTTAATTTTTGAAGATTTATTTTAATATTTTAAATAAATTTTTAATAAATATTTATTTATTTATTAGAGACAGAGAAAAAGAGAGACAGAGAGGCAGAGACACAGGCAGAGGATAGAAGCAGGCTCCATGCAGGGAGCCAGACTCAGGACTCCTCCAGGACCAGCCCTGGGCTGAAGGCAGCGTTAAACTGCTGAGCCACCTGGGCTGCCCTATACTTTCTATTTTAAATGTACCTGGGGAACTGTTTACTGAGAGGAGGCCAATGATAATTTCTTGAATATATAAAGTTTCATATTCCACTACAAACTTTACCTGTCTACTCTTTTTGGTATCATTTCCATTTCTTGTATAGGAAACCAAGAGTGAAAACAGTTACATCTTTTCTCAGACTCAGAGAGCTACGTCAAATTTTAAACTTAAAATTGGATTTCAAAAATCTGTGCTTCTGATGCTTTCTACTTGGAACTATTTTGTACAGTATACATTCATGTCCAATTCATCTTCATTTCATTTTATAGATCATGCTTAAAGTCAGGTACACCTGCACAGAATAATTGAAAGCTCTAGTTTATAAAAGTTTACATTTCAAGGCAGAAATGATTGATTACTTACATTAAATATTTTTCATTTGAATAAGACTCATTTAAAATTAAAGTTCTTCTGAGTAAGCTTCAAATATGACATATGAAACTTAAATTCACAAAAAAGGAATAAGAACACATTTATTAAATGAAGTATACTAATATTTAACAGTCAAAACTTTGGTTTTGGCCAAAGACCATTTCATGGTTCTCAGAGCTTTTGTTTTATTTTTGTTTGATGGCTGGGAGACAAGTATCTGCATGCAAAAATGCAAACAGAAAATATTTTGAATCTCCTGCTATAAGCATAAGTATGATGCTAGTATAATGTTCTGTTAATTTCAAGGAATCATTTTTGAACACTTATGATCTACCATCTCATCTAGAAATTCAAATTCAAAGTAATATACATGGATCTTGATGAATTTTTTGGAAGGAAAATGATAAAATGACTTTAAAACATAATATCAAAGCATAAGAAAACATAATAAAAATGGAGGAAATGTACTTAGGGGCATACTTTCAGAAATGATGAAAGTCTATGTAATGTTTTTCATTTACATTCACGATTTATTTGTAATATTTGCTTCTCAGAATGTTACCTGAAGGAAAAAATCATAATCAAATTTAACTGACTTAAAATAACCAGAAATAAAAGCATATATTTAGCAGAATTTCCTAAGCCTATAAACTAAAATGCATGTAAGGAATTAAATGGCTCCAAATTCATATACTGGATTTTTTAGCAAACTATTTAAGCATACAAGCAGTGGACTGTTAAATTTCAAATATTTTACATTCTTGAAGATTAATTTCTAATAAGACATCAGTGTTTTAGAAATGTCTTCTGCTCGTATAATATTCAAAATCCAGAATGGACTTATTTTGCTTAAAGAAATTTAGTAGATGGAAATTACAAATCATGGCAATGATAATTTGATATACAACATGTCTCTATACAGAAAGATACATTATTCTCACCAAAAGTCTGTATGGAAAGAAAAAAAAGTCTGTATGAAACATTATATTTAGCTATCATCTTTCTCCAACTCTCAAGAGCAAAAACATCTTGCAAATCTTCACCAACATACATGTGCAGGGCATGTGTGTGCATGTGCCCACATGTGCACACACACACACACACACACACACCCCTTCTGGGTCCCAGTTTCTCAAGATGGCACTAGGAAAGGGGGGATAGGTTCAAGCTAATACCTGTCAACCCCCAGAACCACATCACCTCTTTTTACAGGTAACATTCATAGCACAGGTGCAAAGACTTCATTTACTTCTCCCAGGGAAAGAATTTTACTTTTGGGAGTTACTAAATTAAGCAAAATTCCATCACAACAAAATACTGACTGGTTCCTGAACTGGTCATAACTGGGCTTCACCTAGAACAAGAGGAATTAGCCGCTTTCTAGCAAAGTTTGAATGATCTATATTGATCAAAATTGAGAGATCCTTAGATTTATAAAGCACTTCACAAATGCAAGATCTCTACTGGGAAGTTAGAGGTCTCTAAAGGGAAGTTCCTGCTAGATACTCAAAGGGCAGGAAGCGGGACACCTGTGTGCACACTTGCACACAAAACAGCTAACAGAAGCTGAGGCTCCCCAGCAGCTCTCGCTGGCCTTGACACTATTTGCCAACTCTGGGGCTTTCCAACTTTCAAATGTTAACCTCTGTAAAAATAGTGAGCAAGAGAGACACAGTCCTGTCCTAATGGGGCATGCATTCTAGAAGGGAAGAATTTAAGGGAGAACTTAAGGTCACAGAGTTTGGAATGCCTTCCTGACCAAGAAATGTTTAAGCTCAGCCCTGCAGTACTAACAAGCAGGACACACATGTGGGACACAGCAGTTGAGGTGGTTGCAGAGGTATGCAAAGAGAACTGCCCTGGGTATAGAAAACTACCCACAGATGAGAGTATATACTGTTGGAAAACTTGGAAGAAATTCAGCACAGTAAATACTAAGCTGATCCTTAGTTCAAGGTTTGATAAGCTCCTAAATAATGAATGACATTTAGGACTTTTCAAATACTAAACTTTTAGAATTTTAAACTAGGACAATTCATTATCATGCAAAATATTGTTGAGAAAAGACTTTTTTTCCGATTCCTTGAACACCAGGCTGTGTCATCTACAAAACACAAAATAATGTTAGAATCTGACAGTTGACTGTCTCAGGGAGATGTGAATTTAAGTTGCAAGTTTTAACTAAGAAAATGTAATACCAAGCAGTTTTATACATACATATACATATATATACACACACACAGTATACATTTTTATATAAATATAGAAAATTAAGATACATGTATATTATATATGTGTGTGTGTGTGTGTGTATTAATTAAACAATGGCAACCATTGGCCTAAAGTTAACATTTATGTAAGTACCAACCAAGTATTATGGGAAGGGCTTTGTGTGTATTCTTGGGTCCTCACAAATTCCCAATGAGTTAAATAGATTATCACAGATGGAGAAACTGAGGTTTACAGAAAGGAATGACTTTCCTGAAGGCACAACAGAAACAGCAGAACCAGAATACAAATGCAAGTCAATGCAATTTGAATTCCTGCCACTACGCAGTAATCAGTCATAGATATGTTAGGAAGATGATATCGTTAACACTAGACAAATACGGCCTATGAACAACAAAAACTCTATTATATGTAGAATTCACTTGATTGTATTTTCTTCAACTAAAGAAAGTCTTAAAATCAGAGTCTATAGCTATAAACTGCATGGTCCTAAAAATGTATCTCTTTTGAGATAATTTCCCATGTTAAAATGATTTTATCATGACTCTCAAACATATAATTAGTTTTGATTGAATGGTTTACTTTTGTGAAATTGTATTGATCCATTCATTTAACAGCTTATTCTTCAAAGAAAACAGTGTTAAAGTCTGCATAAATTACTACTGATAGACAGGATTTCACTAGACTTCCAAGTATGCCAATACCTTTTTTCATAGTTCTAGAATATGATTTGCAAGCATATGCACATAATGAGTCTAAATGAATGTAAATCATTCAAATCTATCAGAGGTCCCACTTCATTAGGAATACATTCTTCTAAAAAAATTAGTTCACCATCCCATTTTTACATTAGTTGGCAGCTTTAACTACTTTAGTATTACTGTAGTATTATAAAATGGCACACTTATTTTTATAAAACATCAGTATTTGCCCTATTTACTATTTGCTACTAGAATAGTGTTCAAACTAAAATGTGAACACAAATACTAAAGAGTATTTCCTTCTAAATAATTCATATTAGCAAACTGATGTAATGAGAATACCAACAACCTGGTGACAGGCCCTGAGTAATACCTTTCTGGAAATTAAAAAGCAACAATTTTTAGATTAAAAAAAAAAAAAAAAAAAAAAACTTGAGAATCCTCCCTCCCACCGCCCTCCTTCTGCTATTATGTGGTAGCAGGAGTCAACCCAACATGTGGCCAAATTAATATCCTTAGCTAAAAAATTAAAAGGTTCCTTTACTACCTGTCACATATGAAGTACCAGGGACCCAACACCTGCAAGTAAATGTTTTCTTAAGTTTTAATCTAAATGTGGAAAAGGTAGGGGGCAAGGAGTGACATAGCACAGATGGGCCAAACCAAACCTTAATGATTTAAAGTAATCAAAATCATTAATTCTGTTAATCACTGCCAGTTACCTGGTAGCTATAAGGACATAAACTAGATTTCCATCCTCCATTATAATATACCTGTAGAGATAAGTTTCTGAAACCTCAGAGAATTTATTTGTAGGACTTACTGGAGTTTTATTTTGCCTCTCCCATTAAGTTTTATACTTCTGGAAAGCAGAAATCATACCATATATATTTTTTAAGAGTTTATTTATTGCAGAGAGAGAGAGAGAGCTTGTGCAATGAGCAGGTAGGAAGGAGAGGGAAAGGGAGAAGTAGGCTCCCTGCTGAGCAAGGATCCTGACAGAGGGGTGAATCCCAAAACCCCAAGATCATGACCTGAGCCAAAGCAGACACTTGACTGACTGAGCAGTCCAAGTGCCCTATACCTTATTTCTTTATACTCCACAATATCAAACTCAACAATTATACTCAGTTGAAATATTCAAATTACCAATAAAAACAATTCAAAAGAGGATAACTTTTTTTAAAATGCTAGGTGGTATCTGCTTATAAAAGGGCAGCTGCTTTAACTATTTAATTTTCTGCTTATAATAACAATAGACTAATTTTAGGAAACAGAATAAAAAGTGTTAAGAAAAATGAAATCAGCCATAGTATCAGACTATCACCCAGAGAAACAAATTAGCATATTTCATCTATGAAACTATTTCATCTGTATGTCTAAGAAAGTATATTTTTGCATATATGGATATATGAAAAGATCATGCTGAATATGTTTTTGTACACTGCTTTTTCAGTCAGTATTTTCCTATGTCTTGCAAGTTAGAAAATACTTAAAATATTTACAGCTATAAAGGTCCCCCAAATAGGACTATACCAAACCTTGTTGCACATTTCACCTATTAGCAGTTGTTTTCTAGGTCCTGCTAACACTGTGATGAATCTTTGTAAATGTCCACATTTCTCATTATTCCCTTAGGCTAGCTTCCTAGAAGTAGAGATAGCTGGTCAAAGAATAAAGGAAGGTTCTCACATAGAGCGCAACTGTCCTCCAGAAAAGACCCCCACCAATCTGTGCTCTTGATAGAAGCACACATGCATCTCTCATTTAAAAAATGTACTTTAAAATTTTTGTCAATATGGAAAGCAAGCAATAGATCCTTTCTTTTTAAGTTAGGGGCCATTTTTTATAATTTTTTAAAAGATTTTATTTATTTATTCATGAGAGACACACAGAGAGAGGCAGAGACACAGGCAGGGGGACAGCAGGTTCCATGCAGAGAGCCCTACATGGGACTCGATCCCAGGACTCCAGCATCACTCCCCAAGCTGAAGGCAGGCGCTAAACCACTGAGCCACCCAGGCATCCCAGCAATAAATTCTTATTGTCTTAATTTATATTGCTTTGATACTAAGTGAGGTAAAACATCCTTTTATATGAGTATTAGCCATTTATATTTTCTCTTCTTTCTATACAAAAATTCTTTGTGTTTGTCCTTATCATGAGTCATGAACTATTCAGAACCAGATTTCAGAAACCCATGAGTTGCCATCTTGAGGGAGGGTTGTACACTCTCCCAAGTGTTTACCCACTAGACTTAGGCCATAACTTTATTAATATAATATTGTCTTTGTCAATACTTATAAACCTAGACTTCATCATTTTTTTTTTAGATTTTATTTATGTATTCAGTAGAGACACACAGAGAGAGGCAGAGAGACTTAGGCAGAGGGAGAAGCAGGGTCTCCGCAGCCCTGAGCCAAAGGCAGACGCTCAACCACTGAGCCACCCATGCATCCCAAAGACTTCATCATTCTGAGGGAACTTTTCTCTAGTTAAAATAAGTATAATTTTTTCTTTATTTATTATTTTCTTTATTACCTATGAAATTATCCTTAATTAAGGCAAGAAGTCACTTTCCAGGTTAGCATTTTGTAAACTGAGAATATTTAATAAGATGTTGAAAATTGAAAATATTAAAATTGAAATCTTTGCATGTAAACACCATGTAAAAATATTTGATTATCTAGGTAGTCTTCTTAACTATCATATCTTACACATAAATTCATGGTATAATGTACCAAGGAAAGTAATTTATATAGTCTTAAATGCTGGGTTGTTTGTTTTAAGATTTTATTTATTGATATTAGAGAAAGAGAGTGAGTGTGGGTGTGGAGGAGAATGAGAGGCACAGAGGAGGAGGGAAAGGGAAAGAATCCCAAGCAGAGTCCCCACTGAGCAGAGTCTGATCTGGGGCTCCATCTCTTGACCCTGAGGATCATGACCTGAGCCAAAACCAATAGCCAGACACTTAACCAACTAAGCCTCCCAGGCTTCCCCTAAATGCTGTTTATTTAATTGAAGTATAATTGACATACATCATATTTGTTTCAGGTATACAACATAACAATTCGATATTTGTATACATTGTGAAATGATCATTGCAGTAAGTCTAGTTGGCCATCACCTTACATAGTTATAAAATTGTTCCTGTAATGAGAACTTTTAAGATCTACTCTCTTAGCAACTTTCAAATATGCAATACAGTATCATTAACTATAGTCACTATGCTGTACATTCCATCCCCATGACTGATTTATTTGAAAACAGGAATTTTGTATCTTTTGACCCTTTGCTCCCACTCTCACACTCCCTAAATTCTGTTTTAACCAGTGCTTTCCCTCAGGACTCTAGAGGAAACAAACTTTCTCTTGACTAAAACATCTCCCTATATATAATGGAAGGCTTAAGAATGTCCCTATCATCATATGAGAAAGATATTATGAGGCTAAATGTCAAATGTTTCTAAAGTCCTTTAAACCATCTTATATTTAAAAAAACTTCTACATTAATTCCAAAAACTACCATTACACAGAGTGCTTTCTTAAAAAAAAAAAAAAGCCATTATGTAATAGTCACATCAAAATTCAGGTACTTATATATATATTATAAATATATATAAATATATATTTTAAAGATTTTATTTGACACCGAGAGAGCAAGCACACAAGTAGGCAGAGGGGCAGGCAGAGAGAGAGAGAGAGAGAAGCAGACTCCCTGTTCAGCAGGGCTCCACCCAGGTGTCCCAGAAATTTAGGTACTTTTAAAGGGCTATCTCATTTTTAACACAGAAGAAAGCTCTTTAAAGAACAACTGATAGTCATTCATTTCTCACTTTATAGACTGTCATTCAAAAATGTCTCAAGTTTTAGAAAGTATGCTAATAATTTTATGTATGTGTGAATATCTCATTATTATGAAACCGTAAGTAGTAACTAAATGGCTTTCTGAACTAAGCTCATCTCAAACCAGCTGCTGCTTTTTGCCCATACTAATCCAAATGGGGTCATCTGTACTTCCAATAAATGAAACAGTGCTTAAGTTATTAATAAAGTTTTTTATATTAATAAAGTTTTAAAGAAAAACCCATTCTTAAAATGAACCAATAGACAGAAAAGACTCCAAAAACCAGACCATCCTCCAAAAGATAACAAATCAGCTTCTTTCAAATCCTCAGTTCATAGCACATTCCCCTTTAATTGAGCAATAACAGGAGTTTATGGGCTTCAAATTTATAGAGACTTAATTCAGGGAACTGTTAACACCACATTTTAGTTTAATTGCAAAAGCTTAAATCAAAGTTTAAGATACAGAAATAAAATTAAAATACAAGTTAGTGTCTTGTGATCCACCAAACGTGGGACCTTTCACTATATTTCAAAGAAGCAGGGTCTCTCAAAGAAATTATTTTTCTTACCTGTTAGTTTCCTTAAACATCCTGGCCTATAAGGAGAAAAAAGTATCTCCAAGCAGTGAGTACTTGTAGACTGGCCATTCATATTTCTCTTTTATCTACAATAACTGAGGTTGCACTTCTATCATTCATGTGCCCACAGAGCACAATAGAGTCACACACCATTTGGCCAGAAGTGACAAGGCATGCTTTATAGATGGATGTGAATTCACAGATAGACAGAACACATACAGCCACCAAAGATACAAACCAAACCCAAGCATGCAAAGAAGCCTCAGAGAATCCAACTTTCAATTCAGTGTTACTTTACACAGTTTGGAGGTCCTAACACTGCAGTTTCTTGCTATATCCCAACAACATATTTTTATTTTTAGCAAGAAGAGCTTAATGGCAAGAAAAGCTCCTATTGGCTGGTTGCACCAGGCTTCTTCTCTTTTCAGTGGCCCAAACAAAGAATTAAACTATTTAGTTCTAGGTTCCAAAATATTTTTGTTTGGAAGCACAGTAATTAGCAGCAAATCCTCCTGGCTTATGACCACTTTCTGTTGTGGTGGCTAGTTGAATGGAAAAAAAAAAAAGTCAAATACAGAAAACTGGAAGCAGGTTTGGTTGATATCTTTGTTCCATATTTTTATACTTCCATTATACACACATAAACAATAAATGGGCATACTCTATGTGGTTTTAAATTTTTATATGAATGGCACTACATGATACATATTGTTCTACAATCTGCTTTTTTTTCCCCTTTTTTCCTTTGTAACCCAACATAGTGTTAATAAGACCCATCCTCAAATATTCCAGACAGTGTGGCCCCACTTTATGTTGTCTTCAGACAATGTCACATCACAAGACATTTACGCAGGGTACCATCTGCATATAGATCCAGGACAAGCTCTAAGATTAACCACTAGGCAAGCAAACTTTAGCCTTCAGTGTTGCTAAAATAAATATTCTCTTCTCCCTCATCTTACCTCCTCTGCAAGTTCAGAGCAAGACAGAGGAGCTCCACAACACTTTTTCTCGAGAATGTAAAGATCCACTTGTGCCAAGGCACAAAGTCATACAATTATAAAACCACTGTCATTTTAATTAAGATGACAATATTGATAAGAAAAGGGTTCTCAGAGTCTATCATAGCTGGGCTATAAGCCCAGTTCTAGCATTTACTAACCCTGAGATCTACAACAACTTACTCAGCCAGTTAAAAGCATCAGTTTCCTCATCAGCAAAGCAGGGGTTAGCACACCTGTCTCCTATAGTTGCCAAAAAACCTGATGCTTGGAAAGCACAGGGCCTCTACGACTGGCATATGGTTGCACTGAAGCCAGGATTGACCACTGCTGCAAACAGCTGCCTGTATATCCAATGGGCTACCTTCTTTGCAGGGAGGGGTAGGAGCAGTGATGCCTTGCTTATGGTTAAGAAAGCAGCGAATCCTTTATACCTAATAACTTATTTTCTAGGGACTAACATTCCTAAAAGTATAGTTTAAATTAGTTAAATTTCAGAAGATTGAAATTGTGCTAGAATACGTAAGTGAAATAAAAAAAGATCAAGCTGGAATTGTAACTCGTTTCTTGGCTAAGTAGTCACAGTTTTGGGATTCAGATTTAGCCTTTCAATGATAAAATGCAGGCAGCTTCTATTGGTAATTTAAATTGAAGAGAGAGGCAGAAGAGAGAGAAGTAGGGAAAGGGTAAAAAATGTTCCTTCCTTTCTTAGGAAGAAAAAATAGGGTTTGTCTGAGAGCCTTATAATGGCAACACCAACTGTAGCTTCAAAAACTCAACTGCCAGCACTTTCCAGTCTTATGAGCATTCTTTTTTCTTACTTACAGTTTCTAAAAATGTGCAATTTTTATCTTTTAATCTGTGACGGAGCCTCCCTCTCTGCCCCAGACCACACCACTGTGAATATCAATGTGCTATCCAGGGATCATCCCCAAAGGACCACTGATTGCTTCTATCACACTTCAGACGACAAATTCTGTTGAGAGTACAGAGCAAAAAATTCATGTCATTTGAGCTTTTCCCAGTCTGTGTGGCCTTATATTTATTTCCAAAGAAGTTTAAGATAATAATCTAAATCTACACTGAATAACTGGGATCATCAAAATGAGACGTTTCCTCTCTTTTATCTTCTCAAATCAGCATATTATTTTCACAAATATTTGAACCTCCAAATCAAATAAGAAATAAACAACCCTGACTACTACGTTTTATCTTGTTTTTACTGAAAGCTTCTGAATAGCTGAATAGCAGTCACTTTTGGTAAGTCAACGTATAACTGGTTTTGATTCTTTGCTCCTTAAATATCATAAGAAATTGTCCCTATTGCTGTGAAGATCACTTCTGAGGATAATAATGACAGTGCATCATTTCCTAGGGTAACCTCATTTCTGAAAACTAAATTCTTTTATCAACGACTACATGAAAGTGTTCAGACTTAAAGAAAAGCAAATCCTATGAAAGTACATATTGGAAAATATCTTTGTGAATATAAGGTAGGGAAGGATTTCATGGGTAAATCATATAAAGAACAAACCTAATGAAAGATAAATTGAAATTTTACATCAAAATTTGAATCATTAAAAAAATACCATAACAAGGTATTTCCCATAGATTGGGAAATCATATTTTCAACTCACACAACCAAAGGCTTAACGTATGGATTTTTTTTTATAAATCAATAAATAGAACACAAGCCAAAAGAAATCATAAATAGGATATGAATAGCAATTTACAGAAAGAGGAACTCAGTCTGATATACCTATGAAAATATGTCCAACTTCACTGGTAAAGAGGAGATTCACATTTAAACTACAAACCAACCGCTATTTCCTACTCAATACAAAATGTCAGCAAGTACATGAAGACACCAGTAACTTACACATGCTTTTGACAATATAAATCAGTACAAATACACTGCCCTGCACCATGCAAAACTTGTAAAATTTGAGATACACATTCTCAAATACCCAGAAATCCTATTTCCAATTATATATCCTAGAGAAATCTCTGCTTGTGTGTATAAGGAGACATTTATAAAATTGGTCTTTGCAGCACTATTTTTATTAGTAATAAAATTGGAAACAATCTCAATGCCCACTAGCAGGGAACCAGACAAGCAACAAAATTCTATAAAGTAATTAAAGTAGCATAAACTAGATCTAAATGCATCACACATAGAGCTCAAAATTCCTTGAAGTTTTGCAAGGGTAAATTTTCATTTATGTAAAATTGTTAAATATGTGCATATACATATATACGTATAGGATAAAAACATAGGCAGAGGATACACATGACATTCTTGACTTTGCCTCTGTAAAGACAGAGGAAGAAAAAGGCCAAGAAGGGATTCAAACAGGACTTGAAATTCATCTGTAATATTTTGTCTCAAGTTTAAATAAAGATCTGAAACAAATGATGAATTAACATGTGTTAACTCTGGGTGACAAAATATGGATATTATTATCACCTTTGGCAACTTGATTTTAAAAATAATAACGAGGGGATCCCTGGGTGGCTCAGCAGTTTAGCGCCTGCCTTTGGCCCAGGGCACGATCCTGGAGTCCCGGGATCGAGTCCCACGTCGGGCTACCGGCATGGAGCCTGCTTCTCCCTCCTCCTGTGTCTCTGCCTCTCTCTCTCTCTATCATTCATAAATAAATAAATAAATAAATAAATAAATAAATAAATAAATAAATCTTAAAAAAATAAAAATAAAAAAAATAAAAATAAAAATAAAAATAAAAAAAATGAAAGGGGGCAGCCCCGGTGGCTCAGCTGTTTAGAGCCACCTTCAGCCCAGGGCGTGATCCTGGAGACCTGGGATCGAGTCCAATGTCAGGCTCCCTGCATGGAGCCTGCTTCTCCCTCTGTGTCTCTGTGTCTCTGCCTCTCTCTCTCTCTCTCTCTCTCTCATGAATAAATAAAATCTTTAAATAATAATAATAAAAAAATTTAAAAAAATTTAAAAAATAATAATAATAATAACAATGAAAGGGACAAATAAGGCATCAAGTGAAAATACCTAACCCCTGTTTAGAGATTCAACTTCCTGAAAAATAGTGGTAATCTACCTTGATTGTTATCTACCTTAAGTAATTCTTTTTTGAGCTTCATACCACTTTCGAAAAATACATCCAATAAAATTATTAGCAATAGGTCAAACTTATATACATGAATGTCTTTGGGGAGATAATTTGTCATATATACTGGTGTTAAACATAAGAACTTCTGAAAAAAATACGTTTAAACTATTTTCCTTAATTTGCTTAATGAAAATTTTTTTACTACGAAGAAGTATTACTTAGCAAAAACAACAGAATATTATAAATATAAATCTAGACAAGACACAATATCCATGGTCATCACATTCTCAGTGAATATGATGTCTAGTCAGCAGACCAATTCCAAACCATAGCACTATTAACAATATTAGGGTTGTTTTTTTAAATAATAAGAATTTTATATTGCACATAAAAGCCAGTCTAAAATATCTGGCAACTGATTAGCTCCCCCACACACAAAAATCTATTAGGCTTACAAAGTTTCCAGTGATTCACCTAATATCAAATAATAAAACTCTTCCTGTTTATTCACATTTAACTTCTCTTCATATCACTGAGCTAACGTATCATTATGTGAGAACACAGCACATCTTAAAAAGTTTAAAAAAAAAAAATCAAAGGATTGTCAATATAAGTACCTGAAAGAACCATTCTTACACAATCACAGAAAAAGTCAGATTTTAGGCCTGATAAAACAGGGCCCCCATAACGGAACAGGAGGAAAGATCATTAAGGTAGAGGAGAAATAAATGTGAGGATAATGGATTTTTTTTATGCAGTATTTTTATTCTGCCCAAATAGCTCCTAAGTTCCTTTATTAGCTTAGGAAATAAACTAAATTATAAAAACTTTGCTTTATTCATCATGCTTGCTTATTTAATTATAAACATAACAATTTAATTTACTCTCAAGTAGTTTTAATAGATATTAGAACAAATGGTCCTACAACCTAAGGAATCTGGAAACAGCAGAACCTGCTGGAGGCAAAGTAACATTCTGAGAGGCAAGGGCAAGGTCTACACAGTCCTCCCTCCTCACCTATCTAGATCTTCTAGAACTGGTCTGGAGAGCAAGGCAAACAAAACCTTCAAGCACAGATCCTAAGGAAGCAAAATGCCTATTAGCCCAGAATTCTTTACTTCTCTTTGAAAATGGTAGTGCCACCTGGAGGCAAAGATGATCTTGTTCTTCTATGTGAGATTTACTATACTTTCAAATGAGATCATTATGGATACTCTTTTAATAATTTATTGTAGACATGACACATTCTCATTGTAAAAACTTTGATAAATACGAGAAAGAAAAATTAACAAAGCAGTAATCCTATTACTTGGAGATAACCACTAATGATTTTAAGGCAATTTCCATTCCATTGAGAATGAAATACACACATTCATTTCCACTGAGAACAAAACACTCACACACATAAATATGTCCACATAAATTCTGTAAATACAGTTGCATATATAATGTTAAAGGGAAAATATTAGATTTTAATGATTTCCCGTGCTATTAAATTTTCTCTATAGAAATGACTGCACATTTTACATAGTAATATTAAAAATAAATTTATCAATCCATTGGGGGAAAAACTATTTAAAATGTTACAACTCATGCTAAAACAAATGCCATTATATACAAATCTTTGTCCATATGTATAAAAATTCCCTTATGATACAGTCCTAGAAACTGGACCTTTTGAAGTACATACAGGAAATGATAATAACAATAAAGGAAATATACTTATGTAGAGATTATCCTAGGCCAAGAACTTCTCTAAGCAGTTCATATATACTGACTCAATGTGCCCTTTTAAGAGTTTGTAAATTCTATCACTGTATTCATTTTACAGAGGCAGAGAGAGGTTAAGTAACATGCCCAAGGTCACACAGCCAGTAAATGGTAAAGCTCAGATCCATCTGGCTGGGGAGTTCATGCTCCAGAATTAAATTACATTAGTTCTGATGGTATGTGCTGTCAAATCACTTGTCTCTATTTAGACTCTCCACTGACATCTTTCCACAGTGGCATGCATCCATCCATCCATCCATTCTCCTCTCTGAGAATCTGATAGATGAAAAATGCTATCTAACTGTCGCTTATATTCGTCTCTATTTACTAGCATGACTAAACAGTTTATAAGTTCATACACCCCATATGTACTAGCTTTCCAATGAGCTGTCTATCCATGTTCTTTGCCTATTTTTTTTCCCAACCTTACTTCAGATTTCGTGGTTTTCTCATTAATTTGTATCATTTCTTAATATAGGTAACCTAGTCACCATTTCCCATCTTTGTCTTAATTTTCTTTGGCATATAGCCATCTAGAATTTTTACAGTCAAAATTTTTGGTTTATGTATGTACTTTCTTCCTCTGCTCTAGTCTTACAAAGCATTTGTCTATTCTAGAGTCAGATACACATTCAACTAAATGTTTTCCTTGACTGAGGTTCTCTTTAATCCACCTGGAAATTATCTGGTGTATGGTGTTGGCATTAAATTTTAAGCAGAATGGAATTGTAAAGATATGATACTATAGATGGTTTTACATAACATGTTTTTTATCCTTATGTAGTTTTTAAGCCAGACAGCAACATATGCTGACTTATTACAACAGAATTACTCAATCTGAGGAAAAGCCATAATCTAAGACATTTCTATTCTGGTTATAGCCACATCAAAAACATCTCAAACATGAAAATCATTCTCACCTTTAAAAACCCACAGAGTGAAAGCTGTCACGGGCCTTCCCTGAACATTAATTCTAGCCCAATGTTCAATATAAAGTCAGCAGATTTTTCATAGCTGATCTAAATCCCTAACAGGGCTTCTTCTTATTTTATTCTGTAGTCCAAAGGAAAGAACAACTAAATATTTGGTATCATCATCTTAACAGTTCTTATATTTGAACAGCAGTGTTATACTCAGAGATTTTTAACTGTGAAGGAGGAGGAAGGGTCTGGACATTTTTACTTATGTCTCAGGCTCTATTCTAAATGAGTACTATATAAAAGGGCATGATCAGTTGTGACCTATGTGCCAAATAATTTGTTAATAATAATGATACTGATGTTGGTAAATTACTTCCAAAACAGAAACACAAACCAGGTTCATGATTCTTCCCATGATAAAGCCAACTTACTTCTCTGCATTCTCATGTCTTCACAAGGAGAAGAGGTGGAAATTAAAACCATTACTGTATATTACCATGCAGCCCACATTACCTATTCAACAGCCCATAATAAGCAATTCTTAGTGAAAAATACTTTTATGCCGAGTATTGATTTTTTATGAATACCACAAAAACAAAAAGCTCATGGTGCTATTTGCTTTACTACCCACACACACATACCCACACAAGGCTTTTAAATCAAATCTGCCATTGAGTATGTGATATATGCGAATATTAATTCTTCATTTGTATTGCTCTAAAACAGAATTGAGAATTCCTAGTCTAAACTATCTTCATAATCATCTCTATTTTTGGAATTCAGAAAAGAATACAGTTCTCAATTAAGGATCTCATAAGAGCACAAAGAATTGGAAGGATTTCCTCTCTCAAAAATAATGTTAGTTTTGTGGTTGAATCTATTAAATCTACATTGCTAATTCTTCTCACAATGGAATCTCTTAGGTCATACTTTCTTATGAGCAATTATCTACCCATGTAACTCCTATGTGTTCTTATTCCTCTATTTCAATTCTAATCGAAACTAATAATAAAAATCAATAATAAGAAGAACTAAGATTTTATTTTCACTGAGCAGTCACTATTATTAGCAGTCACTATTGCTAGCACTTTATAAGGATTAGCTCAGATAAATTTCCCTTCCCCATAAGGGAAGGACTATTATTGTCACTATTTTACAGATGTGGAAACTCACTATTAGAGAGGTTAGATAACTTGCCCAAAGACATACAATAAGCAAGTAGAAGTGTAATCTTAACATGGGCCTTATTATCTGCCACCATTCTCCTACATCTTCTTTTCTTAACGTTTTTTCCAACTTACCAGGACCACTATGACTTCTGATTATACCCTTCCTCAATGATGTTATCTGTATCTGCAATATCTGCAAGCTTATTGATCCTTATATTTTTCAACTTATTAAATATCAACTAATCAGATTAATTTATATCAATTTATATGGGCCTCTCAGCACTCCCTATTTAATAGAATTCTTTTGCCCAAATAGCCATCTTACATAAATATTCACCACATGTTAGATGTTATAACTGACCATACAACCCAGTACTACTGTCAAACAATTCAAATTGCATTTTCAAAGATAAATATTCTCTTGGTAGTTGATCACCATGGTCCTCTTTCTACTATTGTATAATATTTTAACAATGACCAAGGGGTAACCTGGAGCCTAGAGGCTCATGAACTGGTCTGTGGACCTTCTGAGCCATTTGCAAAATTATGTGTGTAAATATACACGTATTTGAACTTAGGTATAAGTTAATTTTGTTAATAATCCTTCCAAACTACGAAAACATCATTTGCACCAAGAATGGCAGAGACTCTCAATCAACAGGCCAAAGAAAATAACATTTAATATAGACATTTTTTTTTTAAGATTTTTTATTTACTTAATCATGATAGAGAGAGAGAGAGGAAGGTAGAAGGAGAAGCAGGCTCCATGCAAGAAGCCTGATGCAGGACTCGATCCTGGGTCTCCAGGATCACGCCCTGGGCCAAAGGCAGGTGCTGAACCGCTGAGCCACCCAGGGATCCCAATATAGACACTTCTTAAGTAGCAATGATAACTAGTTCTAGATGGCCTAGGGCCATATTTACAAATGGGGTGAATTCAATAAGCCTTTTAGAGTTCTATTAATACTGATTTTCCCTATATAGCAGAGATAAGACTGAGTCTTGAGCCTACTGCTCTTGGAACACATTCTGGTTACTACTAAATTTTCTCATCATTAAGGCATCTGTAAATGTACTCCACAAAAGAGACTATCAGATCTCTCCCTCTAAAAAAAAAAAAATAATAATAATAAGCCACATTGGCCTTTTTAATCATCAATTTTCTGTCCTCTACAAGTTCTCAATACTACTATTTACTTCAATAACAGTAAAATCTTATTAATGAAAGTACTTAGAGTCAAGCATTGTGGTTAACACTTCTAATTAAAGGCTAATAAACAGTGGGTATGTGTGTGTGGATAGTATGATCAGTTATGAAACTATTAACATAGAGTACAGTTTTTGTTTGCCCAGACCACTAGGGAACCATCTTCTGTGTTCTTAGCCCACTGGGCTGGGTGCAGCCAAGCACCACTACTCACATGCATACATGCACGCACCCATCTATCTCTACTCGAGGCCAGTTGTGAGACCCAAGCTAGGCCAACAGAATCCATCAAGGAAAGGGCTGATCCTTTGACCAGGATCAAAAACTAATGAAAATGCAAGCCCAGAGGGATGCTGGCCATAGCCTCCCAAAAAAAAAAGTTGAATGAAAAGAGAAAAGCTGCAATAGATGGAGAAACAAACTTATGACACCACTACTTGAAGCCTGGAATCTAGCCAAGCCTGAGGTGTACCCTTTGAACTTCTCCCATTTTGTGAGCCAAGAGATTCTGTTTTATTTAGACTAGGAGGAGATGGTTTCCTGTGCTGTTCGCAAACCAAAAGTCCTGACCAATTACATTAAATTCACTTATGACTGTCATATAATTTTATTAATTAAGTTAATATTTAACTTCTAAATATTCTCTCCCTGTGTTCTCCAAAGATTATTTGGTACCTCCAAAGAAACATCTACCACAGTCTACTTTGTAATGGGATCTTGGATGTATTTTGACTGCGTGTCCTAAAGGATGAAGAATCTCTCATTTTTGCTCTGACCACACACCCAGGATTATGCTTTGACAGAATCAAGAGCTTAATAAATGTTTGTTAAATGAAAATCAGTACAGAACAGTACACATATGACACTGTACCTACTAAACAGTGCAGAAGAGACAAAGCTAAGAATGACCTGATCTCTGCTTACTTAGTCTCTGCTCTCATGGGCTCACACAGTGGACTTCCAGTATACCTCAGTATCTTTCACCAACACAGGGCACCCCCATTTTTGTCAAGACAAAGTGCTATTTTCTTTGTTATAAATTTATACATACATAAAATTTACTATTTTCACCATTTTTAAGTATAGAGTTCAGGGCATTAAGCACATTCCCACTGTTGAGCAACCACCACCATCATCCATCTCCAAAACTTTTTTGGGTTAAGTGCCTTTAATGTGCATTGTTGTTTGTTATAGACCCCAGAGAGTTCAGTAAACAAATTGGTATCAGTTATTTATAGGTGGATTCCAGTGCATTCCTCTTTGAAAAATCTCCCTGTCTTGTAATAGTCTCTCTTTCTTCCCTCACTTGCATTAACAACCAGAGAAGAACATCCCCCTTTTAAAGCCAAGCAACTGAAAATAGTATGACAAACTTTGATCATTCTTCATTGATTAAAGGCCTTGAATAACTCAGGTTAGGATGCACAGTATCAGTTACATGTGTGGAAGAGACAGACTGTATACAGACTCTGACACATTGATAGAAATTTAGTCCCTTTCCCCATTAAAACAACATTCATTTTTTAAAACTTGCTTTGGGTCAATTCTCCTTAAAACCTTCATAATACCAGATCTGATTATTTCTACCACAGTAAATTGGCAAGAGCTAATTTTTTTTAAAAAAAGCATATTTCATCAGTGTTATGAAATCATTGAGGCTAAGCCATGTTCACAGTTAAGATTTTTGGTCTTTATTTCTTTCATTCTCTGGCAACAAATTCATCCTTCAACAAATGCACAGTTCACAAAAAGCCAAAATCTTTGGCTTTTTAAAATGAACATTAGCTTAAAATTAAAGAGTACCTGCTAATAGACACCTAAGACCCTCTCATGGAGTAGTTTCAAAAGTTACATAAGAGCTCTCAGGTCTAGATTTTCACTATGAAAGGTTACTGTGCTTATACCTCTCTTTCCCCACTCTACCCATCTGTCAGTCTCTTCAGTTTGTTTAAAAAACAGTACTTACGAGGTGGGGAAAGTGCTGTTTTCACCTGAATCATAGCAACCAAGTCCAAAATACAGGGTATATGTCAACAAAATTATCATATTTCTACCACATACAGAAAACTCAAATGCTTCCAGAAGTCTCAAAGTCTCATATGTACATTTACCTCAGTTGGGTCTGAAAATGATGGAGAAATAGAGAAAAAAAAAATACTTTGTACTGTGTGACCATATATTCTTTCACAATACCTTAGTTTCAAGAACAAAAGCTGCTCTGGACCTAATTTCCATTTCAGAAATACAGGCAGACTCTAAATTGGAGTAAATTAAAGAATATCTGCTCCCATTTAAACCCCTACACTCCCAAACTTTGCACTTGGAATCTCTTCTCAAACTTATCAGAAAAATATTTATTAAGTAAATACAAACTCTACCATGTGATGGAAGAAAATGAGCACATTTCCAGTTGTGGAAAGAGCACTATTAATTCAAACACCAGTTACTTGAGGACACAAGAAATGGATTTCCAAACAAGCTAGGACTGTGCCTATTTATATATGTGTGCGTGTGTATGTCTGAATTCCATACATCAACATTTCTGATTCATATATATCATCTTTTGCTTTTCAACTCTGTAAAGCCAGGAGCAGCTCTTCCTGTTTCCATTCCCACAGGTATTTTTCCCCCTAGTTTAATAAAAAGTACTCTATTTTGGTATCAAAATTATCAGGTTTTACCTTCATCCAAATAAAATCATTTCACTCCTTTTCTCTTAGAGTCATAATTATGTTCAAATTTTCTCCTTATTACTATTTTTATTCCTTATACCCTGTGGCAATCTACTTTTCATGGGGCTGTTAGCACATATGGCTTAGTGGTATAGTGGAAAGGAACAGGCTTTGGGTCAGATAATCTGGCATTCAATTATTTCTTCCTTCAAATTCTAACTTCTCTCCCTTGCCCACCATTCTGACCACTAAAGCACTTACCCTCTCAGGTTGAATTACCAATAGGATAGCCTTTCAACTGTCTGTTTCTTTTCTTTTCTTTTTTAAATTTCAGTCACTATTTCTTATCTCCCCTACCATATTTACCTTTCTACTGTTTTATGTCATTTCAGGTTAAGAGAATGTTTAATAATGCTATATTTAAAATGCCAAACACTTCTTTTAGGCATTCAAAGATTTCTATAATCTAGTTTTCTCTAAAAAACATTAAGCCAAACTACCCAGGCTTCATTTGTCCTCTGTCCCAACACCTGGCCTGTGCTGTTGCTTATTCCTTTAATACATCTCCCCACCAAATACCACCAAACTTCCAATGTCAACTGTAATTCACCTCCTTTATGAAGCTTTCCTTGGCTATTCCAGGCCACATAGAACTCTTTCTTTTCTAGTCTTTGGAAACAGTTCTTATCTGCATCATACAATCAAACACATAATTACAGAACCACCAAAAAAAAAAAAAAAACTGTATAAATTCATATGAGTCATCTCCCCTACTAGAGGGGAATACAGTGAAGGCATGTGGTTTGTTCACCCACATTTGGAATAAGGTGGGCACTAAATAATTTGAAAATTGTCTATTATTTTTCCCAGAAAATCCAGAAATTTAAATCGCTACTTTTCTCTTAGTTCTAGGTCTTCTTTCAAAAAGTTGACTTCAATATCCACAGATAACAGAACTCAAGAAGAAAGCAACTCAATAAAAATGAGCAATAGAGTTAACAAGCATGAGAAGGAGACATATGGGTGGCAAGGAAGCACATGAAAAAATGTTCAGTATCAGGGATCAGAGAAATGCCAACTTAAATGACAATGAGTCACCACTACACACCTATCATAATGTCTAAAATTAAAAAGATGAACTCTCTCAAGTGCTGGCAAGGATGTAATGGAACCAGAGCTCTCACACACTGCTGGGGGGAATGTAAAATGGTACAGCCACATTTGGAAAACAGCTGGATAGTTTCTTAAAAATTAAACCTACACCCACCATATGATCTAGCCATCGTACCTGCAGGTATTTACTAAAGAAAAAAATCAAGCATATGTCCATACAGAGATTCGTATGTGAATATTTATAGCAGCTTTATTTGTAACAGCAAAAACTGGAAACAACCCAACAGGTGAATGGATGCACAAATGGTGGCATAGCCACAAATGGAATACTACTGGGCACTAAAAAGAAACTAATAATATGCACACGACAACATGGAGGAATGTCAAGGGTGTTATACTAAATAAAAGAAGCCAGAATCAGAAGGCTATAAAAAGTATAATTCCATTTAGATGACAACCTAGAAAAAACAAATCTACAACGATGGAGAACATATGAATGGTCGCTAGGGTTTGGGAATGAAGAGTTGGGTTGACTGAGAAAGGACAATACAAGAGAATTTTAGTGGGTGACAACTATTCTTATCTTGAATGGGTGGTGGTTACAGGACTAGACACTTGGCAAAATTTCTAGAATTGCACACCAAAAGGAGTTAATTTTACTGTTTGCAAATTAAAAATAAATGACCTCAAAAACTCAGAATATGTCGCCATATAGCTTGTAATACATCATTACTGACTACTTTATTATGTTGAGATTAGAAAAAACAAGAACAGAAACTGTTAATTTTGTGAAAATCTTTAAAAATATGCTGATAGAGGTCACCACATTTTTTTTGCTAATCTCCACAGAACTCGGTTATTTGACAATAAGGGTATTAGTTTTCCACAACCACCAACACATACCAGTCATCCTCAAGTTCCTCTGCTAACCAATCCATTCAATCAGGATTTATTGAACATCAACAATACACCTGGCACTGTTTGAGGTCTGGCCAAATGTACTTGTAAACAGGACAGCCAAGGTCCCTGCTCTCAGGAAATTTACATTCTAATTGGAGGAAGCCAAGTAAACAAATTTCTGATAGGTATGTGCTATAAGACCACAAAAGTAGGTGATGTGTTTTTAGAAGGTCGGGGGGGGGGGGGGGGGCACCACTTTAAATAGGATGTCTGGGAAGGCCTCTTTAAGAGGGTGACATTTGAGCTAATGCCAAGTGACAAGAAGGGGCAGATGACCAAAATCTGGAAGCAGAGCCTTCTTGGCAGGGAGAACAGTCAGTATAGAACTATACCGCACCCCCGAGGGAAGGGGGCTTGGTTGGTCTGAGCCACAGAAAGGTCAGCGTGGGGACTGAGCAAGGAAGAAAACCAGATACTAAATAAAATAGAGGTCTTATATTTTTGTGTTTTTCAGGCCCTTGATGAGTTTACTTTATGCTGCTTGCAATGAGAAGTAGCCAGAGGGGCTTTACATCAGCCACATAATTTAATTTAATTTTTAAAAGATCCATGTGTCTATTGTTGTTGTTAGGACATTCAGTTTTCTTCTTCTCTGTCTCAAGTATTTGTTTCCTCATTTACCTTAGCTATGTGCCTTTGGCAAATCACATATACCTTCTGGGCCTCAGTTTCTATATCTATAAAAACTGCAACATTAGCTGCCAGTAACCGCTTACATAGACTGGTTCAATGGGGCAGTGAAACATCTGACCCTGTGGCTAACTCAAGTCTCCCTTTCATTCTCAGCATCTCAGGACACTGACCCATCAAAAATCTGCCCTCCTTACACCCTGCAGCTCAGGCATGGCACAGTCTCCTCCACCACCCTCTTCACAGCTTACGTGTCCATCACAATCTTGACTCTGATCTTACAGTTCACAGCTCCTCTGTGCTACGATCTCCTCTCTCACCCTTTCTTTTTACCACTGAACGATGCCTCCGGTGAATAAACACTGTGCAGGCATCCCTCAAGTCTTTCCTCTTCCTTGCTAACTTAATCCTTAGCCAATCACAGTCTGATTCCCATTCCCACCACGAAACAGAATTCCTTCTGGAAAAATCACCAGCACCAACTATTCAGTCCAATTTCTGGTCCACTTCACCCCATCATCAGGTTTTAAACCACCATCTCCTGCTGAAGAAAAGGATAATAGACAAAAGGGCAGGATCTAACCTCCAGCTCTGTTACCAACTACTTTGTATGATCCCAGAAAAGGCATGTAATCTCTCTGGACCTTAGTGTCAGGGCTGGATTTATAGATAGCCTTAGGGCCCTTCTAATTTGAAAATCTAAGACTACATGATTCTTCCCTTTGGCATCCATGACTCGGCACTATCTTGATTCTCTAAACAACTCCCTGTCTCCTTTATTAGGATGCGTTGCTCATCTCCTAAATGGGGTTCTGTTCCTCAAATTCCTAACAGAATGCACTTTAAACTACACTTGGGTCATACATACATTCTCTCCATGGGCAACAGCACCCACACGGACACTGTCTACCACCACTTCTATGAAGAGGCCTCCTAGACCTCCAGATCAACATTTCCACCTACAGAGAGAACTCTCTTAGTCTAAAGTAGTCCACAACTTAATCTTCTTCTCCCAGCCTATTCTTCTTGATCTCTCCATTATCCATGACAGTCAAACTTACATGTTGAGATTCCACTGATTTTCCACACACCTGACCCTCCTTCCATTTTCATATGAGTATCAAGTGCTCTCCTTTCTCTTCCTTCACAGTAGTAGGATGTGGATAGCTGTGATGGTCCACAGTGGGGCACCAAGCCAAGGGCAGTTCTGATGCCCAATGCAAGGTGGGGAGGAGTACCCATGTTGTCCATGTGTTCTCATGGTCTAGTGCAGAGAATCAGAACCCAAGACAGACTAGCAGGGGGAAATCAGTGCTGGAATGTAGTAAGGAGGGCATTTCTGGGGAAGTGTGGCCCTGTGACCCAAAACTCGAGCTATACCCCAATCACAGGCAGGAGACTATCTGTGGGAATGGAAGCAGTCCTTGGAAAAATAGCTGACCCCAGAACTGGGGCAGAAAAAGTACAAGATGGGTCTAAAGCAAGTAACTTAATGTTAATTTCTTGATTTTGATGGCTATACTGTGGCTATGTGAGAGAATGTCCTTCTTTAGAGTTCTCTGTGATGGACTTAATTTTTTTTAGGTTTGTGATTATTTTAAAATAAAAAAATTATACAAAAATCAACTCCTACAAGGGCATCTTCTGTAATATCTCACATCTGTCCCCTTTTTTCCATTACTCTGGACAGAGAGTCAAGTTCCCAACCCCTTGTGCTGTTGCAATAACTTAACAAGGCTCCACCCTACAACCACTGCCTAATTAAGGTTTTTCCAAAGTGCACTTTAGCTCATGCTACTTTCTTGCTCCAACATTTCAATAGTTCCTCATTACCTACCAAATTAAGTACAAATTTCTTAGTGTGACTTTCAAGTTCCATTGCCTTCTACTTCCAACTAACTAACCTCTTCCAGGCTTTCTTCCCCGCAATTTCCTGTGTCACAGTCAGCCATACAACCTGACCACATTCAGTGTTTTCTGCCGATCTCCATGTTTTGCTCATGTAACTCCCTCCATCATGAAATGACCACTCCTACTTTCTGCAAATGGATAAATATCAACTCTGACCAGCACCACCCCATTTCCCCATTTTCCAAAACTTGCCTATATAATTTTATACTGTCAGAAAATCCAAAGTTGACTTTGCCCATTATAAACCTTATTCCACTTTATTTTTAGACTATAATTTTTGTTTATATGTCTCAACAACTCCTAATCTACCTATAAGGTGAGGACACATACCAGTGAAAGAGTCATAATTAATAAAAGTGCAGCCACAGTTAGGAATTCAGATAATCAGTTATTAGCTCACTCTCTTCTCCCTAGGGAATTAGCTTTTTAGGTATTCAAATTACTCTGTGTATGTCCTCTTTCCTTCCTTATACTAGAGTTTTCTATTTCTTGCATAAATACAAGGAATTTTTACCTCATTTCTACAAAGAAATGTCAGCCTTGGCCTGAACACTGACAATCATAAATGCAGAGGCTTCCAGGCATCAATTAAGTAACAGGTGCTTACATGTAATTACATTTTAACTTCATCATTACTTTACTATATAAAGAATGAAAATAAAACTCTTAAAACAAAATAAAGCCTACACTTTACAAGTTTAAAACTAGAAGTTCTAAAGTTTAAGATGAAGACCTATATACATTTAACATACTTATATTTCCTAGGTTTTCACCAATAAACTTTGGAATACAGTCCCAAAACACACAATTTAAGGGCTATATTTAAATTTTATAATGAAGCAAATATTTTTCTCTTGATTTGAATTTAATAAATGAAAGAAAATGATACATTATTTGGCAGGAGAGGTGAAATTTTATCAGTAGATGAGGAGTATGAAACTGAAGCAACAGTTGAAAGCCTGGAAAAAAATATTATTTTGGAGGGAAAAAAAAAAGTTAGTAACATCAAAGCATTAAGGGAAGTGAAGTATTACTCCTAAATTACTTGTGATCAACATAACATCGGGGGCAGCCCTGGTGGCACAGCGGTTTAGTGTGCCTTCAGCCCGGGGTGTGATCCTGGAGACCCAGGATCGAGTCCCATGTCAGGCTCCCTGCATGGAGCCTGCTTCTCCCTCTGCCTGTCTCTCTCTGCCTCTCTCTCTCTCTCTCTCTGTCTGTCGTGAATAAATAAAAAGTCTTAAAAAAAAAATAACATTGGGCATTACTCTAACATTACAAGTATAGAAAAGCTCAGACACACCCAGAATTTCAATAGTGCTAAAGGCATCAAATCCATAAATGCCACACCTCCAGGTCCTAGTTTTAGCACAACACTGCTGTGCATGCAAACAGCCTGAAGTTGAATAATTTGAGTTTATTTAACTGAAACCAAGGCTTTTATCTCCATTTTTTAAAGTATGACGTAAACAGTTCTAAGTATACTAATACTTTAGATGTTAAAAGGTGGACATACTGACATATAAACCTAGGACACTTGTGATGTTAAAAGCAAAATGTATCAAAGTGCACTGTACATAGTGATTTATTTGTTAAAAAGTACTAAGGGTTTTTTTTCAATAAAATTATCACTACTCTCACCAGAAATACCATAAATGAATGGAAGTGAATGAATCATCAGGAGAAGCAAGTCTCATTGTGAAATCATTTCTAAAAATATTATTTAGAATACTGAGTGGGGAAAATTCTAGGTACACTAACAATTTCAAAATGAAAATATTGTGAGACAAATAATAAGAAAAAGAAAGTCCCATGTTTTCACTTGTAAATGACCGCAGTAATTCTTAATGGATTTATTATAGTAAGCACAAATAATCAATCTGATTCCACCCTCTCCTAAAATCATCATTCTTTCATACTTTGCATTATACAAGGATATTTAAATCCCAATGATTTACTCAGAAAGTTTATTAAGAAACAGGGCAACTTTGGTAACTCCTTGAATTCTGAACCTTTTGCTTTATTACAGAAGATAAGTTTTAAAAGACTCTAGGGACAATTGAAAAAAAAAAACTGTAGTTTTTTTACTAAATTGTTTCATTCTATCATAGAAAAAGAATGCAGCACAGATTAAGATAAACACCTGATTATCTGTCTTGAAGCCTACTAGAATATGCCCTTTGAAACAGTGAACTTTATATTCAAAGGTCTAAGTCAATGTTAGTGCTGTTATGATGCTATCAAAGTGACTATGACCATCGCCATAAACATCGATGTTGTATCAACACAGAAACACTGTTTTCAAAGGAATAGTGTAAATTAAAAGGAAGAGAAATTCGTTGTATCAAATTTTATAAAAGATCTGATAAAAAAAAAAAAACCTCTGCTTTTCAAAGTAAAATAAATAAGTTTCCCATACTCACTTTTAAATGGTAAATGGCAATGACATTTTTCTATCCAGAACACCCTGGAAACAAAAGAGCTACACCTGTGATTAAAATATACTTGAAACCAGATAAACAAATATGTTAAAGGATACTCAATTTTGATTTTTAACATACAACTCCAAGGAAACGTCACAGCCACTTAATGGTTTTGCAGGCTGACCTTGGAGAGCACCGAGTTCAACACGTTCACCTTAAAGGAAGAAACTGAGGCCCAGAGAAGCTGTGACTCACCGAGGTCACAGTTTTGTTTGTGTCCTGGCTGACAGGGAAACTCCAATCTACATGACACAACCAGGTCCAGTGTCCATCCTCAAAGCTTTACATTCTGCCTCTGTCATAATTTACTTTACACTTTGGTGGTCAGGCAATCCACTCACCAGCAATGATTAACAGACAGATGGCTTTCGTCACCGCTCTCACAGGATGCCCCCAGACGGAGATGAGGACAACACACACTTCGCAGCCATTACTCACTTCTATCGGCTTAAAAAATTAACTAGACAAGAATCATTTTTCTTATTTGAAGAGGGCACTCCTTCCTCAGCATAATATTCAGTAAGGCTAACAAAATAAAGTAATACCCTCTTTTTTCATTAACCGCCAAAGGGTGTCCAGAATAAAAGAGACCGGCAATTCTCAGTTTTGGGGTCTTCAGACATCCTTCCACCCTCAAAATGTACTGAGGACACCAAAAAACTTTTGTTTATGGAAATTAGATCTACTGGCATTTGCTGCATTAGAATTAAAACTAATATTCATTTTAAATCATTTAAAACTAAGAAGTCACTGTGTTAACATAAGCATATGTTCATGAAAAAATAACTATGTTTCCCAAAACAAAAACTTGAGTGAGGAGATTGGCACTGTTTTACATTTTCGCAAGTCTATTGTCTCAACAGAAGACAGCTGGATTTTCGTATCTACTTCTGCATTCAGTGGGTAGTGATAGGTTTCGGTTCAGGTATATGAATAAGATCTGGGTTCACATGGATAGGTTGGTGGAAAAAGGACAAGCATTTTATTTTTTTTTTAAGATTTTATTTATTTACTCACAGACACAGAGAGAGAGAGGCAGAGACACAGGCAGAGGGAGAAGCAGGCTCCATGCAGGGAGCCCGACGCGGGACTCGATCTCGGGTCTCCAGGATCACACCCCAGGCTGCAGGCGGCGCCAAACCGCTGCGCCACCGGGGCTGCCCAGGACAAGCATTTTAATGGTCATTAGCAATAACTGCACATGTGATTCTTTGACACTATGTTGAAAACTGCCAGTCAGTAGTATCTTAAAGGTTAGTAGCAATGTGGAATCTGAAATCACATTAGTGAACTTTCCATACACAATTACATTAAAAACCATGGTCCACCCTCCCTTTTGAATGGATCTTTTACTGACGCATGATCTTTCACTCCACAAACCTCCTTGAAAGGGTCTCAAGAATCCCAAACAACAATTTAGAGTTCAATCAAAAGATGGAGGTTATCATGAAACCTCGTAACAGACACACACTGCCTTGATCCTCCACAACCTATAATTCTTTCATTTATTCCACATCCCCCTGAATGGGGTATCCTCATCCCACATTAAGATATAGACAAAAAGGCTGGATTTTGATCCAAAGGACACTAAAATACGAGACCAGTGATGAAGCATGGACGAGGTTAAATGAAATATTATAACATGTGGATTGAAATCTAGAAAAAAGATGTAAATATCTCCTGCTCCTTGAGCCTTTATTCTGAGAATGATCAAAATAAATAGGTTTGGACAATACTCACCAGAAAAAGCTGTCAATAATCGGTAAGCTACAAGAGACTTCATAACACAAAAGCTTTTGTTAGTAAAGTTTTGGGAAAACTTATACTAACTAGCACAATACAACATGTATGTAAACAAAATGAACCCCCTTTGACTATATTAACACGTATGTGAGGAATTTTGGAATACTCCAGAGGAGACACTGAACAACCCCCTGGGGCCCACAAATGCAGAGGAGACTCAAGGTCACTGATTCACATTAATATGTTTGAGGCGATGCATCACTAGAACATTGGGAGGGACTTCAGGAGTTGAGTGTAAAACCTACAATTAAAATGGGAGAAATAGGATGCAGAACAAAACAAAGCAGAGAACTAATGATTTCATCTACTATGGCTACCAGAAATATCATTACCCAAAGTAATAGCCTTCAAATCCATAAAAGCAAATAAATATGTTGTGGCAAATGTATGATGCCTAATCATGAAAAATAATAGAGTAGAATTTAATAAGAATTATCAACAAATATTTCTTCCAACTATGCATAAAATATTTCTTTAAACTATTTTGTGTAATTTCATATAATGAAAACAGAAAACTACAGATTGTGTAAACTAATCAAATGTTAACAGTAATAGCTAAAATGTATACAATACCTATCGCATACCAGATAATGTGCAAAGTGCTTCTCATAAACTAACTCAATTATCTTAACTCCTTTTGAGACAGGTACTATTGAATTCTTTTTTTCTTTTTTCTTTTTCCTCCAGATGAGAAAACTAAAAGCCCAGAGGTGAAGTGTTATACGCAAGGACACAAAGCAATTAAGTGGCAGATCAGGGATTTCAATCAGGACAGCAGTGCTCATAACTACCAGGCCATACCCCCTCATACTAACTCACTAAAAAGTCACTTACAAAAATATTGACATCATGTGCAAAATTTCCTTCTCTAAAAGTAAAACACAGCAGTAGCAGGAGACCACATGCTATGTTTGTTTCTAACGAAAGCCATGCTAAAATGCACTATCTTGCGTTACGGTTTAGAATAGAAGAGATAGAGGGGGTATCAGAATATGATCATTCATGCTATCAAGAGCTGTAATAACCTATCCTTCAATGGAATGTTTGCTTCCATAAAGGCAAGAGGAGCAAAGTTTGAATCAATGATAAGGAAAAAGAACGTATGAACTAAAGTTTTAGCCTTTGGCTCATAACAAAACAGAAGGAGAAAAAGAAATACATGTAAACGTAATTGTTTACATAACTGGTAATGGAATGAACATAAGTTTTTAAGGAAAACATCCACATATTCCCAAATGCTGAAGGTATGAACCATATCTAGGACATCTATTCTATGTTCAATAAAGGGATCATTTATCACAACCATATAATAAAAACAGTACTGAAACAAAGTCCAATGCAAGTATTCATTGTATAATTTAGAACCACCCTTTACAGTCATATCAAAAACCTCTTCCTTGTTTTTTCTAAATATATAGAATATGCTATCTGCAAAAAGGAAAGTCAAGAGATATTTTACAGTTAGTAAAGTATGTCTTCTTGTAGATCTTAAAAGTTAAAAATATACCAACTCAAAACTGCAGTGACATATTTCACTTCCAATATGAGTAAGAAAGCAAGACTGTCCACTTAGTAATTTTAGATGTGCTGAGTCTTTAAAAGCCCTCAACAGTTAAGGAAATGATTTATTTGTATGGAAAACCATGACTTATATACAAATTAAGCTACCCAGAAAAGGACGAAGAGGGTGTAGAGCTTGTGGGTAACCGATTTGGGGTTCAACTTCATACTTCACAACCAATGAAGTGGTTAATAAAAAAAAAAAAAAAAAAGCTAAGAAAAAAGACAAAGACCACAAAGAAACAAACTTAAAACAATTCTAGTGAACCAGTGTACCACTAAAGAAAAAAATAATCTAGCACTAGTCCGCTAAAACATATATAGTCCCAGACAGTAGAAAACGGACTTTTCCCGAACACCTACAACAGGCAACATGCTATAAGGGAGAGGGAATATCCATACGTATTCCTTCAAAATCAACACAAGTATTTTCTTAATTTTAAGAACTTTTTGTTTCCTATTTCAAAACACCAGTATACCAAAATGGAAAGAGGGGACACTAAGTGACCATCCTGAAAATAAAAATAAAATGAACTGTGAACTGAACAGTTCATTTCAGTGAACTGAAATGTGTTTAAATTTATCAACTGTAAATACTAGTTTTTTTTCAACATTTTATAAAGCCGCGATTTTCAGAAAAGAAGAAAAAAAACAACTTACCTTGTTACGTTTTCTGGAATGTATTCTAGAACTGGATATCCATCATTTCTTCTAGATGACAGGTCACCATGTGATTTCCATGACTCCACTAAAGTATTAACAGGAGGAAAGGAACTCAGGTGTTGGAAAGATTGGTCTCTAGCTGATCGTGATAAAGATATTGTACCTTGAGCACCAATCCTGTAGTGAAAGGACTGTCCACCCGAATTCACACCAACAATAGCAGATGACGGGATGCTGGCCTCTGGGTAATAGCTCCCATCATCTGGTTCCTGTTTAATACCCATTGGGAATCCGCTGCCTTCACAGTTACCATCAAAGCCGGGCACAGGTGGTCCTAAAATTCCTGATAGAGAATAATAGTCTTTATCATCCATAAAGGAAAAATATGAGCCATCCATAAATGGAAATGGATTTACTGTTGGATTCCCTTTAAAAGAGGTGCCTGAACATGAATGCTTGGTTGATTCTTGTTTTATTGGTACTGAGAATGGGGAATCAGAATTTATTTTGTTATTTCCTCCTAGACATGAGCTACTAAAAGCTCCATCTGGCTCCGGTTTTATGTACTGGACAATGTTAAGCTGGCCAGTCACACCATTGGAGATGGCATTCTCCACTTCCTCACTCTTAGGAAAGGGGACCTCTTGAGCACCTTTCTCCTGTGTGTCTGGACTAGGAACCACATCCCGGGCCACACTGGATCCAGCAGGAGTGCCAGAAGCAGTGTAGCTGAAGGCATTGTTTACAGGGCTACAGATAGATCCCACAGTACTAGCAGTTGGACTGGAAAGCGTGGATCTGTTATTTGTGTTGGAAGGGCTGGAAACGGAGCACCTTGAGTTGTTGATGTTTGCAGGGCTAGACACAGAGGATCGCAGAGTGACATTGTTAGGACTGGAGACTGGAGATTTTACACTGCAGTGACTCGGAGGGCTGGATATTGGGGATTTCATGCTACTTAATGGACTTGAGAGAGGAGAGCCCACGTGTGCTGGGCTGTGCGATCTGGAGCCTCGATTCTCAACGTTAGGGGAGCATGTCAAAGGAGTCCCCTGGGTGATAGGGCTGTGCACTGTGAAACTGCCAAAGCTGGCAGAGGTGGAGGACACAGAGCTGATTCCAGCAGGGCTGCAAACTGAAGATGTCATGTTCAGAGGGCTGCAAACAGATGGGCTCTTCTCATGACACATGATAGGGCTTTTAACAATGGCACGCATGACCCCACCGTTCACAGAGCTCCCAGAGTCAGACATGAAGGATCTCAAGGGCCTGTTCACACCACCTAGAGTGGAAGGATGATGGCCATTTTCTTTGTAAAATTTCACCAGCTGTTCAACATTTTGATAAATCTTTGCTGGACTCATGCTTCCTTGTTGGTTCTGCTGGTCATAGGTATAGTCAGCATCTCTTACAGAATCCATGTATAAACCCATGGACTCAGCCACAGTCGCCGAAAGTTCCTTAGACTCCAGCTCAGTTTTAATATCAGATGTTAAAATCCCAGACCGATTATTGTCTTGCTGAAGGCAAGGGAGTAGTTCGTGTTTTTCTTTGCTGCTTCCTTGAGTACTGTTGTTTGGAATAGCACCGGAAACACAGCTTACGTTGACAATCTCCATGTAGTTATTCTCATCGGTCCTCTCTGTAGGTCCCAGGGAAGAATGTTCCACAGCCTGAGAAACTTGACCCCACCGTCTTTCCATATCTAGACCTTCAGGGAGACTGTGGTAGCCTTTGGTCTCCATAGCTAACGAATAAATTTATATTAAAAAATTGAATTAGAGTCATTTATAGCAATATTACTCTAGAAGACATTCTAAAATTGTACTTGCTGAGCTATACATACATATCCTACTTATTATAAGCAATATTTCTACTTATATTAAAATTGTTGCCTTTTTTATGTGCTGTTATAACAGAGTACTGACTATAACTTGTCCAGAAGCTAGACTATAAGCAGCAATCATATAAAATTATTTTGCATCTAAATAAAAGTAACATGTTTGCTATAATACAGCCTTTAGATTTGCAAAGAATATCTACAAATGTTAACTTATTTAATATTCAGAGTAATCACGGGGACTGATGAAGCAGGCAAGGATGAAACGAAGGGCTTACTGATGTGGGTGACTTGTCCAAGGTCAAAGGCGTGATAAGTGACAAGTTGGGTTTAAAACTAAATCTTCTAACTCTAAAACCTTTGGTGTCTCTCAAGCATACGGAAGCTGCTTTCCATATTGAATACGAGGCTTTATTAAAACAATACAGTAATGCAACCAATGTTACTATTTATTAATATGAAATTAAAGTTATCAAGTGGATTATCACAGGAAAACTAACTTATAAGAATGATTTTTTTTTAAAAAATAAGGTTTTCTTAAAATGGATTACTTATGAGGATACTGTAATGTCAATTCCAAAAAGTAAAGATTCATGTATCCTGATTACTTCAGGCAGTCCATATAGCTCCATAGAGAGGCAGTATGACAACTCGGGAATGTCAGCACTAGATTCTCCGTATTTCAATGCTGGCAGGGACTTTGACACGCATCCCTACTTAGTGGTACCTCTGCTATAAAGACTTCTAGCAGAAACAGTTTTATTTTCAACGGTAAATGGAGGAAGTTGAGATGAGTCTTGACAATTTATGTGTTCATTCATTGAACAAATATTTACCAAGTGCGTGCTACATCCTGGGCCTACAACCAGTCACTGAATCTATAGTGACAGACAAAACAGGCACAGTTCTCATCCAAGGAGCCCACAGGTTTTTTTCATCTACACAATCACATCCATTGACTCTCTATAAAATTATTTCATAGACAATATAATTATAATAGGTTATATTTACATAATCTTATAATTATACAATTCAATGCAACAGTATATGCCTCTTATTTACCCTAATAACCGTATAAGATTAGTAAAAGTATTATCTAAATGATATATTGGGGAAACTGAGGCACAGGCTATACAGCTATGTGGCAGAGCTGGAATTTGACCCCAGGTCTCTCTCTAAACCAAGGCATCTCAACCTTGGCATTACTAACATTTCGGGCCTGATAATTCTTTGTGGTGAAGGTCTGTCCTATGCATTGTAATATGTTTAGCAATAACCCTGACACCTACCCACTAGATTCAACTAGCACTCCCCATATTCAGCTGTGACAAAGACATCTCCAGACATTGCCAAATGCCCCCTGCTTTGATATGTTTCTATAGAAACATATCTTAAAGGAAATTAACTCATTCTTTGTAAAACTTTCATTTATATATTCTAATATACAAAACTGCTAAAATCATTACATATTCATTTGTATTGTATTATGTATGCATTTTTTCAAATCCTTTCAGGTGTGTAGATAATCCATGCCCCAAATAAAAGTCTGATGTAGTCTCTGCAGTTCTGTACACCAATATTACCTTAGGCCTCTCATTCTTTTTTTATTTTTTAAGATTTTATTTATTTATTCATGAGAGACACAGAGAGAGAGAGACAGAGACAGAGACAGAGAGAGGCAGAGACATCTGCAGAGGGAGAAGCAGGCTCCATGCAGGAAGAAGCCCGATGTGGGACTCCATCCCAGGGAGCCAGGATCAGGACCTGAGCGGGAATCAGATGTTTAACTGCTGAGCCACCCAGGCATCCCAAGCCTCTCATTCTTTTCCTCCTTCAGCCACTCACTACTCCCATCTCCCTTAGCTTCCCCTCATGAAATGAGACTAGGAAGTCCTTCTGCTACATAACTTATATTAACTTACACAGGAAAATAATAGAATGGCTCTACTAAATAAACTGGCAATAGATTATCACAAGGCTCTCTAAGGACATTTAATGCCTAAATTGTCTAAGTATTGTAATTATCTCTTCACTCTATTCTATACTAGATTTTAAGTCCCCAAGAGGCAGAAATTTTATCAATTTCACTACTGCATCCCAAGCAGATAGCCTAGTACAAATAAAAAATGTTAACTCTTATAATCAATACTCAATTTGTGAACATTAAAATCTAGCCTATAACCTTTTACTTAAAGAACATTATTCTATGAATTCCTAATCACAAGTCAATCACAAAGCAGGGGAAAATAAATCAAATTACAACAATTTAGGTGTTTATCTGATAATTCTACCCAAAAAATTGAGTGTGGATAAAAGACAAGTTGAAATAAATATACGGTGAAATGGGACTTAAACTGCTAATACTGACCTTTTCTTCTTTACTGAAAAACCAGTTAGCTGTAACCATAGGTTGAAAAATAGGAGTATTCTATGCTTCTACTTCTATCTAAGAATATTCGATCCTCCCCATAACAAAGCTGAACAGATGCATATCTAAGGTATAGATGTTTCAGGTCCAAATTCATCAAACACCACAAGAAACATGTCTATTCATGCTCAAAACTGAACATCTTCTGTGTTCCATTCCCCCCCTCCAAACCTGTCTGTAAACCCACATTCCCTGCCTTGGTGAACTGCACCCCTCTCTCCCCTAATGCCTGCAAATCACCCTTGCCTAGGAACTCTTGCCAAAGGCCTCCAAAGGCTCCAGCTTCCCCACCTTCCAACTACAGCTCCATTCCTCATCTCCACTCTCCCCCCCTCAACCCAAGCAGAGTCTAAAAAGAGAATCTACCCCAAGCAGAGTCTAAAAAGAGAATCCCATCTCCAGATCCCTCCCCAAAAATCCATCCTCCAAACGTCCTTTTGGGAAGGATGATCACTTACTGCTTTTTTGAAGTTTCACAGTGTAAATCTGCATGCTAAACTCCTGAGAAGTTTTACAGTGCGGAAACCGGTTTCCTTTTTATTCCAGTGTCCTCTACATAATTTGGCCACGGCCCCCTTTTTCCACAACACCTACTAATATTCTAAGGGATGACTTTCATCACTCTGCCTTAAAGCAGGAGCCAAATCTCAAACCTGTGAGACTATATGACGATTCTAGGAGAATCTACATGGGAAATAGCAGACAAGTATAATATTAAAGCACTCTACAAGGAAGCACCTTTATCAGCTAACATCACACAGCTGATCACAACTTTCCAAGTCCTGTTTGGCTAGCCTTGAATTCTTAACAATAGCATAAAACAGCCTGCATTTCACCACATTATTGACAGGGCTATCATTAAAGAATTTGCAAAAGGCTTTGCTGAAATCTAAATTAGTTCTGTGTAAGGTACTGTCTTCATCTACCAACTTAATGCACCTCTCAACAAAGAAAATAAAGGTTGGCAACAGTCAGGCACAAAAGAATAGATATCTAGCGTCTTCATGGCTTCCACTGCCAACATTTTTTAAGATCGTTTTTAAAAACTTAGGAGTATTAAAATATTTTATGCTGAATGCCCCCCCATTACTTTCATCAGTCTTCTCTGTAAACAAATAGATTATGTTAGGCATTTATTTCCTAAATAGTCCAGGAAACTCAGATTGTCTTTTTGGAAGTGGCATAGCCATGGCTTGAGCAGAATTTCAGTTAGCCTGAACTTACTAATAAATACTGAAAATATTAGTTGATGAATATACTCCTTATAGAACTTAACACCCCCATAGTAAAGGAAAAGTTGTTACTAAAGTATAAGATGAAGCAGACACCGGTATACATATCCAGCTTATATAAAATCAGATTTGTCTCCCTTACAGCAGAAATGTTAACAGAGGCTCTCTAGGGACAGGGACAAAAACCATTATGACCCTTTAATTTTCATGCAAATGGCCTCCCCCAAAACATAAAGGAAATTTCCAAAAGTAAGGAAGAGCTATTCATATGCTCTTAAAAACTTTTTGCAAAGGAAAAACCTGACTTTAAAATTTTAGGTTTTATAGTCAGTGTTAAACTGCGCTCTTCCATAAGGAAATAGGTTTGCTTTTTTTTTTTTTTTTTAGGAATATTAACAAAGATTCTTGTGAAATGACATTTGGTCTGAAAACACTTTCACTTTTAAGCCCCCCCCCCACAGTCTCATTTAAAACATACCATTTTCTATAGTTATTTCACTTTAATATGGCATCTTAAAGACAGAACCTTAAGAATTTCACAATTTTCACTAGTTGCACGGCCGTCAAAGTTTGCCGTACGTAACTATTTTTCTGTCATCCTCACTACGGAACTATTATTATGTCCTCTTCTTTTATACATGGGGTAAATGATAGAAACCTGCCCAAGGTCACCTAAGAGAGCGGGAGAACCAGTTAGAACTGAGCACACCTGATTTCTATTCACTCACCTAATTCACTGAGCCACCTGATCTTTCCAAAATCCCCAAGCCAAACTATGTCCCTCTTAAAGGAAAAAGCTCCCCTTTATCTTTTTTTGTAACTTCTATCCTCAGGCATTTCAATGATAGTGTGCCTTGAACCCAAACATACAATTAAAACTTCACAGAACTTCACAGATGGGCATGCTGTTATCATTATTATGTAAATATCATCAATAACAGCACCTAGAGAAATGGTGATACAAATGTTAAAAAGCAATTTAAGTGCATTAGGAATTCAGCGCTCCCAAAAACTTGTCTGGTATCAAACAAAAGTTTTGCTGACTTCTAGGTCATAATAAATAGTCAAAACTGATGGTGCCATAAACCATTTTGATTTAAGCCTGGTCTTTTAAAATTTAGTAGGGAAAAACCATGCACTTAAGTTCAATAGTAGGGTACTGATGACACCAAAAGAAGCTTCATCCTTTCTCCCCTGCCTTTGGAATTACAACTGATGCCACAGAAAGCATTAGCCTCTCTCAAGAGTTTTTATAAATACTAGGGAACGGGAAATGCACGAATTTCCAGAGCCCCCTTCAGACAGGCTACATCAGGATCTGTATCTCCTTCAACTGCCCTTATCCGCTACACCTCTAGCTAAGATTTGGGTGCTTCCGCAATTGATAGAGGAAACAAATATTATTCAAACGCCCCTTAAAAATCGTATAAGGAAGAGACGATCCGAAACTCATCCTTGGGGAAAGGGAAGGGTGGTAGACCTCCCACTGCCAAAGGCGGTTGAAAGCTGCTCGTTAGAGGGCATTTATCCAAAGTGGCCAAACTTTCCCAAAATAGTCCTCTGGCGGCCAAAGGGGGTAAAAAGTGGAAAACCAAAACAAAACAACAAGCACACAGCACCATACTGACTGTGCCTCCGGATTACGCAGCCACTTCTCCCTGCAAAGTGCACGCTCCCGCGCCGCGGCCGCCAGCCGAGTCCGGCGAGCGGCGCCCCGCGGCGCACCCCTACACACCTGCCTCGGCCGGGGTCCGTCTCTCGGCGTCTACCTGTTGCAGCGCTCGCCAACGCCACGACACCCCTGCTGCGGAGCCCCCCTAAATCCAACCACATCCAGGCCAGCGAGTGCCGCTCTCCCTGCAGCGAGAGAGCCCGAGGCTGCAACGCTCCTGCACCCAGGTGACTGCACGGGCTTCCTCCGAGCAGCCTGAAGTTGGCTCGCGTCTCCCCAGTCCAATGACACCCCGGGCGCGGAGGGGCGGAGAGGCGGGGGCAGGGCCAGGGCCAGGGCCAGGGCCAGGGCGGGCGAAGTGGGAAGGGAGAGAGGGAGAGAGGGCGGGCGAAAGCCCGGAGGGGGAGTGGGCCAGCTCCAGGGCCGGGGTGGTCACATGTCCAGATAAAGTTCAGGTTGCTATCCCGCCCCCCTGAGCCCTTCCTATTGGCCCGGAGGGAAGCAAGGCTCCACGCTGCACAGGCCAGGCGGGCTTCTCATTGGACAACCCCGGCTGTCAGTCACCGGGAGGGCGACATGACTGATACAAAGTTGCTGCGACACAGCCTAGACTCGGCAGCTCCCTTAAAGCCGCAGCCACGGCGGGCGCCTGGGGTGCCGGGCAGCAGCTGCGACGCCGAGCGCCGGGCACCCTCCACGCGCCGCCCCCCGCCCCTCTCGCTCGACTGCTCCAAACTTGCTCGCTCCCACCTGACTCTCCTCCTGGCTGACCTCGGGCTAACTGGAAAGACGTGAAAAGTGTGGTGACGCGGAAGAAGTCGGTTTTTCCGAGATCCAGCCAAGGTGTCGTTCCCTCATGCTGTCCACCTGCAGCGCCAGGTGAGCGGCAGCCCTGGCCCAGGCACCGCCCACGGCGTCCGCGCGCAGGGGAGGGCTCCGAGTGGGCTCTCCCCGACCCCCGGGGCTCCTCTCCCCGCCCCTTCCCTCGGTTCTGCGAGTTACCTCTCGGCAGAGCGGCCGCAGCGTCGCTGCCCGCGAGCAAGAGGATCACGTTCCCACTCGATTTGAATTTCCTTGTTTTAACCGTGCAGGAAAAGCGGGTGATTTCAGCGCAGCCAAAGCCCTTTAAACGCAGCCTCATTCCCACCCCCACCAAAAAAAAAAAAAAAGAAGAAGAAGAAGAAGAAAGAAAAAAGAAAAAAAAAAGTGCCAGGGTCAAGAGCTACTGCTGTCCTTCTTTATGATTTTGTCGGTTCATTTATTAGTTTAGTACTGGATTTTTCCACTAGCTCAATTTGAAAGCCATCGAGGATATTCACTTCTTTATAATGGGGGGGGGGGTTTGCACACAATTGGGAGAAACACACAGGGGGGGAAAGGAACCAAAGTGTTTTCTGAAGATCGAGTGCCTGCAATAAATTTGTTTCCCTGCAGCCGCCCCCACCTCGACTTTCCTCTCGCCCACCCAAACGCTGTAGCTACTAGGCAAAAGGAAGGGCTTCTTAACTTTGATTTCTAAAGACTTTGAGGCTCCGCGTCCGAGGCTCCGTTTTAGGCTCCCGGCTGGCCCAGAGTCAGCACCAGTGACGTACACACCTAAATCCGGGCCCCCGGCCCTCGGCGACCCGCAGCCCGGTGGTGGCAGCTGTGCAGCCGGCCTCCCGCCTCACCCCTGCCTCGCCCCCGCCAAAGTCGGAGGGCCAGGGGGAGGGGGTCACTCCGTCTGTGCCCAAAGCCCCCCGCCCCCCCCCCCCGTCCTCTCTTTACTGTAATCAAGCTTCGGGATTCCAGACCCCGAACCCTGGAAGACTCGAACTCTCCGCCGCTCCAGGTAGGGAACTCCCTGGCGGCGGGGCGACTCCGGTGCTCAGCAGTCCCCTGTGCGCAGCGGCCCCCGGGACCCCGCAGCCGGGAGTCCCCGCCAAGTGTCCCAACTTTCCCGCGGGGCCCGCCGTCACGCGCGCTCTCCGGGCCAGGCGAGCAGTCTGGCATCGATCGCACCCGGGCCGAGCGCGGGCGGCGGGCGGGAGCGAGGGGAGTCCCGGACCTAGCGCCGGGGCAGGCGAGGGGGGCGGCGGCTCAGCCTGCGCCGGCAAATTTATTATTAAAGGAACGGACGTGTCTCTTTTACTAAGTTTTTACCTCCTTTTCGGAGGGCCGGTCTTGCCCTGGATCGCAGCTGCTTACAGAATCTAGGTTAGATTTTGCAGGGACAGCCGCCGCGACCGCTCGCCTGCCGCCCGGCACCCCTGCCCCGCGGCGGCCCGGCGGGCACCTGGTCTGCTGCCCGCAGCCCACCTCGGCTCGCCCACCCGCGCCCTCTACGCGGCCCCTGCCCTCCCCCGGGCCGCCTCTGCGCTCCCCGGGCCCCCTCCCGCCGCTGTCAGCGCGAAGTGACTGTCGCCGCACTCACCTTTTCTAGGACATGGTGGGGAAGCTGGGGCGCGGGGCGGGGGGGTGGGGCGGGGGTGAGGGCGGCGAGACTCCCGCCGCCGCCGCCGCGGGCAAGTCCAGTATAGCGAGCAGATCGGCGGCAAGGATGGAGAGGACGAGAATCCCGGCGGTCGCGCTACTGACGGTGGGTAGAGCAGCGGACCAGTAGTGTTGTTACCCCGCAGGGGGCGGCGAGGCGGCGGCGCCAAATCGCGCAGAAGGGGACGCGAGCGCCCGCCCGCCCCCAGCAGCGGCGGCCCGGCCCCGAGCGGGCCCCTCTCCCGGGGCTGCGGGTCTCCCGGGCGGTGCCGGCGGCCGCCCTGGAGGCCGGGAAGCGCGGCGGCTGGTTCCGCGCCCGAGCCCCGCGGCGCGGCTCTCCGCGCCCCCTCTCCGGGCCTGGGGTGGCCGGTGACAGCTCAGGCGGCGGAGCGTGTGTGCCTGTGCGTTGGCGAGGGGGCGGCCGCAGGGGGAGCCCGCGGCGCCGCGGCCCCCTCCCCGGGTCACACCCTCCGCCGCGGGAGGAGGCTGCAGGGCGGCCGGGCCCCGGCTGGTGGGCAGTGGGGCGGGGGCGCCCGTGGCTGCGCGCCCTCTCGCCCCGGCCCCCGGCAGCCGGAGGCCCCGGGAAGACGCGCGGAACCCTCCCGCCGCCACTTCGCGCGTCCCCCAAAGTCTGGGCCCGAGCCCGCGCCCCGGCCTCAGGTGCACTTCCCACCCGCGGGGGGCGGCGCGGGCTGGGGACCGCGCGGGGGGCGGGAGTGAAAAGTTTCTTTTCCTGCTCGCCCGCCGCCCACCCGGGAGGCCGCTGCTCTGCCCTCTCCCGAGCTCGCGGCGCCGTCGCCCCACCCCCACCCCCACCGTGGGGGGGACGCCGAGGAAGGACCGGGGTCTGCGCGCGGGGGCGCGGGGGCAGGTCGCGGAGGAGCGGCGGCCGCGACCGGCCCCCGGGCTGTGCCTGTGACAGCGGCCGACGAGCGGCGGGCGGTGCCTGCGCGGGGCGAGCCGAGGCAGGGGCTCCGCGCCGGGCCCCCTCCCCCTCCCCCTCCCCTCCGTCTCCCTCTCCCTCTCCCCCTCCCCCTCCGCGCGCCCCCGCGCCGCCCCGCGCGCCCCCGCGCCCCGCGCCCCGCGCCCCCGCGCCCGCCGGGGCAGCACCTACGCAGACGCGAAAGTGAAAGGGGGGGCGGGCGCACGGCGGGGGGCAGAGGACCGAGCCGGGACCCGCGAGCCCGGGGCTCTCACGCTGCCGCTGCCCTGCGGAGCCGTCGGCCGCCTGCGGGCTCCGGAGCCTCCCCGGAGTCCCACGTCCGTCACTCTCTGCCACGCAGATCACCCTTATCAGGGGATGTGTGTGCCTGTGTGTGCGCGCGCGTGTTCACGTGCACTCGCGTGTGTGAGATGTACGTTCAGCCCGACTCTTCCACTGCACCGTTACACTTAGCCTTGGTGGAAATTTTTTTTTTGGGGGGGGGGAATGGGGGCGCATCGTAAATGTCACCATCACTCACAGGCTTCCGTGCCTGTTGTCCTTTATGATATAGAGTTTAAAAAACCCCGCGAACTGACCCCCCCCATACACACACACACACACACACACACACACACACACACACACACCCCTTTGCCGGCTTAGCACTTCTTTTCCTACAGGATCTGTTGACCACCACCCTAAACCACCACCAGCACCCCGCCCTTTGCAGGATTCTTTCCCATTTTGTTCCCAAATAGCTGTGAAAGTTGCTAATCTCTTCCCACACAAAACCGTGTTCAACACGGAGCTGCCCTGTTAAAACAATCGCTGCCTTTCTTCCACCGCATTCCCACTGTCCCAATACCGAGCTCCCCTTTGCGTCCATCACCTACATGTACAGTATTGGCACTGCTCAGTTCTCAGATGGCTGAAGGGGGCATTTTGGCCTCTAGGAAAACGACCTTTTGCCTCAGTTCCCTTCTTTGTAGGGGATGTAGAGTTCTTAAAGTATTAGGTTTTAAGCGAAAGCAAGGAAATAATAATACATTTTCAAATGAACGTATCGACAATTAATTACAAGTGTCTACTGCAAAAACTGACTCTTGAAATGCATAAAAGAGTAAGATGGATTGACATTGGTGCCTTGCTAAGGTGTACAGAAGGACGGGTGGATATATGGTGAAGCATGTATATATTGAAGTACATTAATGGTGGAATCTAGTGGTGGGTATACAGGTGTCTGCTGTAAACTTCTAACTTTTTTGTATGCTTGAAATTTTTCATAATGAAATGCTAGAGAAAACTCTTATTAGAGAAAACTCTTATTTAAGGTAACCTATATAATGTAAATTCTGTTTACAAAATTTGCAAATTAGGTATTGATTATTCCTTCCCACTTTAAAAAATGATTTACCGTAAACATTCTTTACTTAGATACCCTACCATGATTCTAATCAATAATTTCCATTACAGACAACTTGTCAAGGGATCAGACTATGGCATAAAGTAGGTTATTATAAGTGCAACATCTTGGAAATTTAGATTTTTACGTGCCTTTTCTTGCCCATTCTCAAATTTGTATCTTCCCTGCCTTAAAAACCATTTGGTATTATACAACTAAGATTGAGTTTTAAGCATATGTAAATATTCTTTGAAATTTTTTCACACCAAAATAGCTAGGAGTGGGGGGCATATGCCCATATATATAGCAGCTTCTCTTGTTCTTTGGGAGGGATGTTAGGGGATCTAGCAATTATTAATAGGCAAATCTTTGGGAGATATCTGGGTATTTAAATTAATTTGCCAAACATTTGAACAATTAAGTTTCCCTCTTCGCTTTATTTTGTTGTGCTGTCCATAAGACAAGAGGTGGTCCTGTGCCATGAAGGGAGAACAGCTCCAGGATAAGATCTGTGGGTCCCTCATCTGAAAAGAAGGAGACATTTATTTTGGTTGGAATCACCCCACAAGTGGTATCTCTGAGACACTCCATCAAAGATGGGGGTGCAGGGTTTTCTGTTTGGAATATTCTTTGTGCCAATGCTTGTTAATAAGGAGCCCTATCACCTTAAAAAAGTGTATGCCTAGAAATGTCATTACTTGCTTGTTTTTTAAGCTGTCTCAACAAAGATTGTTCTTTTCAGCCTTTTGGATAAGCATATTTTTCTCTCTGCAAAAGGATGAAATGTGTTTTTTTAAATAAAAATTAAGAAAGGAAAAGAACAGAAAAGGAATTTAACTTTATCTCCAAATAGAGACAATTTACAGCTGCCAAAGAGTTTTAAATCCTGAAGCAGCAACAATAGTTATCTCCCTTTTGACAATAGATCACCCTCAGTCCACAGTCGCTGTGTCTTAAGACACCACCCTCCCTCATCCCATTAATGTCAAACTCTCTGAGGTTTGCCACCATAAAATGCAAGACTCAGCGTTTGCAATTTACATGTGTGACATCACATCCTCTATTATATAACTTCAGATACAAAGCCTAATATCATCTAACTTTGTGTTGGAAAAAATTCTCCTTTGCTCTTTATTTTAGCTTTAGCAGAGCAACCCCTTAGTTCCCTGATGCTAATCCCATTTCTTCAAACAGCTGACTGAGGGAAGAAAAAAAGAGCATGGAGTTGTTTAAACCATGAAATCATTACCCACCCCCCAAAGAATCTTTTCAAATTTATTTTGAAACGTATTAAATACCTCTCCTTTATATCTTTACTTACTAACAAGAAAGTGAAAACCATTAGGTATCATATAATTTAATTGTATTCAATAATTTTTAAAAGTTAAAGGCTAAGCGTTTGGTCATAGTTAACTTCATTAATAAAGCCTAGCCATGCTGGCGGGTTTTTTTTTTTTTTTCTTTCTAAAAAGCTAGGCTTTCTTCACACACACACACACACACACACACACACACACACACACACACACCCGTCTCTTACCAGCTGTTGGAAAGAGTTGAGAAAGACAGAATGGGGGGGGGGGGGATATTGGGGAGAGAAGATAAATAGGGGAATAATATAAGATAGAACTTTTTCTTTGTTTATTGCAAAACACACATGTTACAGTTTATAAACATTGCAAGCAAATAAGAAATTGTGGACCAGAAGATAAATACAAAACATATCAGGGTTTTTGTAATATCCAAAATAGACCAAACTCAATTTTCTAGACTACTTGGAATATTTTTATTAGCCTTGGTTATTCACTCATTTCTATATTTGTTTTCCCAAGTATTTATTCATCTATCTACCTTAATTTCATTTGTAGTCATTTTAAATAAAAGTACATAAACCTAATACATTTCTATGGCCAGATTTTGAGACGACAGAGCACCCAACAGCACATGCATCACAATTAGTATGCCATATTATTAGAAGCAAATCAGATTTCACTGTGCCTACACTGAAGTTCTAAATTTAGAAATAATGTACAGTAGTTGAAAAGGGGGAGAGGAACTTAGAGCAGTATATTTTAATAAAAATAAAGATATTTTCAATTTCTTGTCTTCTCTTTTTCTTGGTTTAGTACAGGAAATTCATCACCTTTAAATAACTGTGCTAATCTTGCATAAATAAATTCATGGTTTGTTTGCACATTAGGACTATGCATTGGGGCTGTTTCTTTGATATTATGTGCTATAACAACCACAGAAAAGTGAAACAATCCAGTGGGTCAGGTGTGAGAAACATGAGTCTCTGTTGAACTTGATGAAAAACTCATTTAGAATTTCTCATTAGGACTTCACAGGAGCAGTTAGCTTTTCAGTAGTTGGCATTATATTTTTAGCAGCATTTTAACAGCTGTCAGTAACAACTAAGACAACATTTTGATCAACACTATTTTTTTTATTCCAACAAAGATGATTGCAAAGAAACAAAATGCTTCAGGATTTCAATGTTTAACTATGAAAATCACAATAAAAATATTTTTTGTAATATAAAATGTTGATAATACCTCGAGGGCAGGCAATAAGGTATCCACATAAAATGAGGCCAAGTAGATTTTTAAATTTTAATTTTCTGATGCCTAGGTACACATGATAAAGATAATTTTATTCTTAAAAGGTGTGTTCAATGTCAGAAATAGAAACGTCAGAATAAGAGAATGTTCAGTGTATCCTGTCATATATTTGCAAGTAGGTCAAGAATAGCCATATGGGCACCCAAAATGAATAAAATCTCTTCCCTAACATTACAGTTTATAATGGGAGGTTATCATATGTCAGATACATGACACTGGAAATAGCAGACAGAAAAATGTAAGAAGCTTCATGGTGGATGTCATCTTTATTCCTGAAGATGGAGGTAAATTTGCTATGGGTAATGCATTACAAAGCAAATGAAAACTAAATGTCTGCAAGTGTCAAATGTGCCTTTCACCCATAGTCTCCCAAAATTGAGTAATTTCTGTTCCAAGGCAAGTAGGAGTAATGGTATATTATTAAAGCAGCCTACTGAATCATCTTATTCAGAGGTCATCTACTCATTTGGAGGATCTAATCCAAGTTTTGAGTTTGTCCCAACAAAGGCAGCTGAGTATTTCCCACTTCAATCTAGTTACCACAGTGAGGGAATTAGTGCATTCTTATGTCAAATGATATTTTTATTATATTGCATTTTTTTTCTAACCTTTTCGGGGCACTTATCTATCAACTCTTTCAATATGAAGCATTTTTAACTGCTTGGTAGGACTTTCTTTCAACAGATCTATGCATCTTTAGTAAAAACTGTGATTAGATATCCTTTCCTCTTTCCCAGCACCAACTCCTGCCAGATGCAAATCTTTTGGTGTTGACAGTTTCTCACGGAGCATTATATAGTATTCTTGATACATGAATTTTGGACATTAAATGTCCATGTATAAAAATGAAACACATATAAACACTTTCTCTGTGGAAAGTATATGCCATATCAATTATTAATATTTAAACAATAATCTATTTTGAAGTGCTTAGTGCTAATTATAGCTAGACCTTAATATTTTATCAAAACAAGTAGACATGTTTCTATTTAAACTAGTTCATTACTTTAAAAAAAAAAAAAAAGCTTTTTAATGGCCTCTCCCATGAATGTAGTAGAACCATGTCCTCTAAGTAGAAGTTAAGTAGACTTACAGTGCCTCTGTACAATGACAGTAGAGATTGCTTTCTTGTGTAAGGACCAAATGAGCACCTAAAGTCTTGAGACTTTTCTAATACATTTATAAATTTGACTTTTAATCTGTTGTTTAATATAATACAAAAGCATATATTATAATTGTGTATAATAATTGTATATCTCAAAAAAGAAAAAATTCCAAGAAAATTATTATTTTAACTACAGCACTTCAATATATACTACTGCCCCATTCATTTATAAATTACTCCTTTTATTTCCAATTTGTGTATCACATGAACTGAAATTTTGTTTGAAATATAATTAGTTTTTAGATTATCTTTATTTGTGAAAATATATATATTATTGTTATAATTCAGTAAAAACTTCCCAGAAATAAAATGCAATATCATATGTACATATCTTTATATTCACTGTAAGTTATTTCCATGGCACTGTGAGATTACAATACTAAAATACAACTACTAGTACATTAACAAACTATGGACCCAGTACCTAAATCAAGAATATTAATCATAGTGAGTGAACTCACTGAGAAATTTAAACAAACACTAACTTTTGCAGATAATTAAAAAACCCAAGGTATAAGAGAGAGCCAAGGTTCAATCTTCTTAAATGAAAAAACCAAGCAAAAATTTTTAGCCTAGAGCTATATTTCACTACCCCTTTTCATAGAACCAGCAAATCAAGCTGTACTGTAGAGTAGAGCCAGCTTACATGGCTTAGAATTCTGGCTTCAACACCTACTAACCTTATAACCCAGTGCAAATTACTTAATCTTTCTAAATTTAGGTTTCCTTACTTGTAAAATGAGATTATTGATACCATAACAGGATATGTACTTAACATTACAGTACTTGGATCTAGTAAATGCTCTCAAAAATGCTAAATATCTACCTCTGGAGGTTTATTAGAGAAAATCAAAAGTGATTCTTTGGAGGATTAAAGATCTTGCTTCCAATTCAAAGAATTTTCAAGATCCATTGAGAATCAGTGATTTACCTGAGGTCCTCAAGCATTTCATGCTTCTAAGAATTCTCTTTCCTAAAACTGAGATTCTCAAATTTAGCATGCATCAGAATTACCTGGAAAGCACGTTAAAAGAGATTACTAGGCCCCACCCCTAGAGTTTCTCATTTAGTAGGTATGGGTTGGAGCCTAATAATTTGCATTTCTAATAAGTTTCCAGGTTGCTGTTGCTGATGATGATCTGGAAATTACTCTTTGAGAATCACTGCCCTAGATACAGTGGATGAAACAAATGGCCCCAGGCTGCTCATTTTGAGGAACTTAAGTTATTGTGGGCAGCTGCTGCTGGGGTGGGGATGAGAAACAGGAAGTAGGGGAAAGAAGAAAGGAAGTGTTAGATAGTGATAAAAAGGAGTAAGGGTAGGAGGTGGCCTTCATAATCACATAATTATTGAAATAATAAGACTGGCTAGTTGCTGTTGAGGACCTTCTCTTTCAATACACATCCCTTGGACTTTATGTTGATTTTTTAGACCTGGATTCCTCCTCTCGATTAGTATTTGGGAAGTATTTTTATCATTTTCCATCTCTTAAAATATCTATTAGTTTATTGTTGTATTATCTTAAGGCACTAACTTTGGTTTATTTGGGGGAGGTAAGAATTGATAACCCAATTCCTTTAATTATCCTGGCACACAGTTTACTGTAGTTAAGTCTAGATCACTTTATCTGTCTTGAGTGTATCATAAAGATAGGTCCATTACTCTTGAGTAAGATTTTAATTGATTTCTTTTTCAGCTTTCATCCTATCAGAAAGGAACATAGATCTATTGGCTGTAATGAGATTTTGACAAATCCATAGTGGTCATTCCTAGTTTTTAACGAATTATCATAAGAACAAATTTCTAATTTTTTCCTCTGGAACTCAGGCCTACTGTTTACACCTATAGTAACTTCATGACTTTGTTAAGAAATGATCTTACCATCGTGGGATTTTCCTTCCTTAAGAAGTTAAAAAATAAAATTCAGTCAAGATAGATGAAATTCCTGGAGATGAAGCTAAAGAACAATCAAGTAAAGCCAAAAGAAATAAAATAATGCTACATTCCTAGTGTTATTTAAATCAAACTTGACCTGGATTGAGCCAGATAAAAAGGGGAGAGCAGAATATGTACTTTGAGGAGACTTGTTATAGTTAGCAGTAGATTCCAACTGAAGCATTATGTCATTCATAAGTTGTGGAAACAATTCAGAAAGAAAACCCAATGTTCTTAGCAGTTTTTAAAAGCAAGATATACATGAAAAAATTAAAGTGATTAGATTTCCGTAACCAAGTAGATAGTGACATCATATAAAACTATTCATAAGAAATTAGGTAAACCACTGAGTTCATTTTATTTTTTGCTACTATAAAAATCACTTAGAGTTTTGACAGCTTCTTTTTAATGTTGCTATATTAATATTTAATTATAATATTATAAAGCATAACATATTTCACAAGTTTATAAATGTTTCATAAAATGTTTCAAGCATACCAAAAAAGTAATCACAGGCTCCAAAGTAGTCACCACCTTTATATTATGAGGTGGGAACATTTTGTCATATTTGCTGCAGAAGTATAAAAACCTGCATGGGAGTGATATATTACTATTTCCTGATGGGGTTACTGTTGGAGAGGGAGAGAGCCAAAAAGTATATGGGATAGACTTTCATCACCAGGGGGTTTCACTCCAACTGTTACAAACCCTGGGTATTGCACTCTCTGCCCAAGAGTTTAAGAGGGAATTAGTTCTTAATATATGCAAATAACACTCAAAGTGGGACTGGTGGATAATCCCAGCTCATGGTTTCAGTTGAGGGAAGGGATTTAAAAGTCAAACTATTCTCTCTGAGACCCTCAGGAATGAAGATGACTTCAAGGCAATGAGAACTGCCCACCTAGGAGACTACCGATTCTTGCAACAGAGCAATTAAAAATCAGTTCATTTCAATGGTACTGCTTATTGGGTCACTTTCTAATCATCATTTTCTTACCCAATTAATTCCAATCACCTTTTTCTTAATGAAATACAGGACTCCTATACACCATTGCATGTTGATTTAAGTCCTTACTAGAACTATTCTGATTCATTGGCCTATGTTGTATGATTTGCTAAATATTTTGACTCTAATCCTAGAGAAAAGTGTTCAAATTGGACAGGTAAGTATCTTAGTTTGTTTGGGCTTCTATAACAAAATATCACAGACTGTGTAATTTAAAAACAGCAGAAAAAAAATAAAAATAAAAACAGCAGAAATTTATATCTCACAGTTCTGGAGGCTGAAAAATCCAAGATCAGGATGCTAAAATGGTCAAGTGTGGACATTCTTTTCGGTCACAGCCTTCTTGTTTTATCTTCACATGCTGGAATATGTCAGAACACCTCTTTTATAAGGGAACTAATCCCATTCATGAGGTTCTCAGCCCATATAACCTAATCACTTCCCAAAGGTCCACTTCCTATACCAACACCTTAGGGATTAGGGTTTCAACATATACATTTTGGAGAGGCACAAACATTCAGACCACAGCAAAGGGCTTAGGAAGTCAGTGAGTTTAACCACTTTCAGCTCATTTTGTTTGGCAATATTTTGCCCTTTAGGTTAGAAATAATCTTCAGGCAGTTCTTTCATATTCTGATTTATTAGTTAGGTACAGATGAAGTTCCTATACAAAGATAAAAGGGTGGCTCAAATAGGAAAGAAGTTTAATTCTATCTCACATAAAGGCAAGTAAAATGGGCTTTGTTCAGAGTAGATAGGTAGATTTGCTACATGAGGTCTTCAGGAACCCCTGTAGGGTAGCAAATTTTACTACCCCAAAATATGCCTCTTTAGCATATTGATTATTTTAAGCTGGTTATTTTTAAGAAACTGTGGATATAAAGAAGCTCTGAAAACCAAATAGAAGTTATCCTTTTATAGGAGATATTTACATGCATAAGGGAAATCTCCATTTGTAAAAGTGTTTTCTTGGCTATACCAAGATCACTCTAAAATCTCTAAAAACTGTTATCGATAGAGAAGGCATGGACTTAAGTCCAGGTAACAACATTACCCTTCTCTACTATGCTTTTCCTGGTAACCTCCCTTAATTAACTCTCCACCCCCAACATCTTTTGTCTTTAGCTGGAGCTATTTACAGTGATGGCTTTGGCCATTTTGGAGATTTAGTTTTCATAGGTCTTTCCCATATAAATAGGAGGTATATCTTTTATTGAGGTTTTGTTTGATTTTTCTCCTGTTTATCTGTCTCATGTCAATTTAACTCTTAGACTATCCAGGAGACATTTGAAAGATAAAGAAAATATTTTTCTCCCCAACAGCCCCATTCCATACAGTGTTGTCCTCATCTGTATGGTGAACTGTGTCACCAGCATCATATCCACAGTTCTCTATTAAAAAACAAAAGTTTGGGATCCCTGGATGGCACAGCGGTTTAGCGTCTGTCTTTGGCCCAGGGCGCGATCCTGGAGACCCACATCGGGCTCCCGGTGCATGGAGCCTGCTCCTCCCTCTGCCTGTGTCTCTGCCTCTCTCTCTCTCTCTCTCTCTCTCTCTCTGTGACTATCATAAATAAATAAAAATTAAAAAAAAAAGTTTTGCCCAAGTAATTTGTACTTATCACTTCTGCTTACATCCCATTAGCCAGAGCAATTTTCATGAGGTTTATTGGCCATGTGCCCTACCAACGCTGTAATTCTACTGCTAAAAGGAAGAAGGAGAGAATTAAGTACAGGGGACAATCAATGGCCTTTATCACATGATGATCAACTCCCCTGAGCAGAGAAAAAATGAGACAGACAAACTGTGACACAGAAATCTAAAGTTATAACTGAGGGTATAAGTAATGATGGGTAGAAGGGTGGGTGAGGTCAGGGGCCAGGATGTAGATGCTGGGATCAGGATTTATACTTTCATAATCAAAGGAGCCATCTTTTACAATATACTTGGGTAGTGGAAACATTGGTAACTAAATATTCTAGCGAAGATGAGCTAATTTTTCACTAAGCCACATGGAAAGTTTACAGAACAAGCCAGATTTGATTAATGATTTTTTTTAATGAGAAGAAGCATATCCAATACAAACCAATCTCAAATGAAATCATTGAATATAACAAGAATATCAGCTATTTGAGATAAATCAGCAGAGTTTGAAATACAAGTAATACTATCCCATAGAAAGCCAAAAAAGCTCAGATTTTAACCTGTACCTGACACAGAGACAGCTAGTATGACCCTCAGTGTGCATGTTACCACTGCAGGAATATGCAGGAGATTACAATTTTCTTTAGCATGTCTGCCAGAACCACCACAGGACAAGGTTAAGAGCAGCCTGATGTCCAGTTGGTTAGTACTAGGACAACTGGACTTCTTGCTTACAGCCTGTGGCCCTCCTGATTGGCTGATATACATGCCTGATTGACCAGTACCACCATATAGGTCATTAAATATTAGCAACATTACCACTACTTTCAGGGTCTATTCAAAATTTCCTTGAGAGATGATCAGACCCCAATGGGCCAAGGAAGAAGATTCTTAAGGAAAAAGTAGTAATTTCTTCTCCTCCAATCTGCAAAACACTGCACATAGGATAGATAGAATGCAGAAAAAAAGAAACAACACTCGGGTTGATTGATCAATCCATCTTTGAGACAGCAGTGTAGAGGGTCTGTGGAAAGCATATATTTTGCTAGTGTTGACTTATATGCTATTCAGAATTTACTGGCCTTCCTGGAATTTTTATGAAGAATTCCAGATTTCCCATGCATTCCAGATGCCATATATTTACTCTATTTGCAGAGTATGAATGTTGAGACAGATTACAAAGGAAGTTGTGAACTTCCTACTCCAGAGAAATTTAGAAGTAGCATTTCCTCTGATCTGAAATGGCAAAGGCAGGGGTCTGTAAGCAGGGTGATGGATAAGGCATCTATCAGTTTGTTTAGCCTTTTAAATAATTACTTTGCAAAGAGGAAATGAGATCAGGAAGAAAGGCCCAATATAGTCTGATGAATCAGTGGGTGAGAAAGTACATTGGAACTTTGACATCCAGCCTTTTACATTTTCTTTTGAAAAGCTGCCTCTATGTCATAAACTAAGTATCACTTAAAAGAGGAAATCCAGCAGGGTTTGTCTTTTAACGTGGCAATAAAGTATAAAGGTTAAAGCATAGACTTGAGCCAGATTTAGCTTGGGTTTATATCCTTTGCCTCTTAGTAGCTGTATGGTTCTGGGCCTTAGTTTCATCATCTATAAAATGAGATACTACAACTTACCTCATAAGGTTGTTATGGGGATTAACAACCTGTAAACTGACTTACATACAATAAACACTAACTATGATATTTTTTATACCGTTAATCCTAAACCATTTGCTCCTACCCATTTCTCTACCCATATTCTTTCCTGCTCTCTATGCACTTGACATCTATTCTTCTTGGATCACTTCTCCCTTTTTTTGTATTTTCCTTACCTGGGTCATTTGATATTCAGGGCTGTCTGCCTGGCTTACTCCAACTAACATTCCTCCTATTACCATAACAGGTAGACTTTCTTCTGATATCTCAAGCCTCCTGTCACGAAACAGGCAATTCTTCTGGCACAGTTTCACTCCTTCTGCGTAACCTCGTGTTCCATGGCATAAACTGGATCTCGACCTTTACATAATATTCATAGGGTCTTTTTGCTATATGAAGAAGTAAATCTCCTTAAATAGTATAAAAGAGATAATGCTAAGGGCTCTCCAGATTTGATCTCTTATTCCCTCTCTCCCTCTCTCTCTCTTTCTTTTCTTCTGAGCACACAGAAAGGCTACATATCTCAGCATCTCTTGCATTTAGCCTGGGTCCATATGACTGATAGATTGGTAGAAGTGATGTGCTCCACTGGTGGTAAGATCCCTACAGTGATTGTCTGACCTCTCTCTTCCCTTACTGTGAATGCCTGAAAGGGCTGAAGTTTAGGATGGCAGTATCATAGTATAGAAGGAGATTGGATCTCTGGGTCACCACTTGGAGGAAAGCTACCAAGGAGAGTTGCCTGAATTGCATTGGACTGTGATGAGAATGACAAATCTTTATTGTATGCATTCCATGAAATCCGGGTGCATTGCCCTGATTAATTTAAATAGGACAGTATATAAATCTATTGTGAGTTTTATAGTGAGGCTTGAATGTATTTATACTAGGATGTTTCCTCTATTCAGTATTACTGAATTCCTTATGGAGTTTAGGTAGCAGAATATTGTAGAGAAAAGGATACAGATTGCAGAACCCCTAGAACCAGATTTGAATTTTGTCTCAAACATTTATAACTTTGACTTTAATGTGTTCTTTCTCTGGAATCCAAATAATACTTCTTTTCTAATGGTGTTATTTGGTAAGTCAACTAAAACCTATTAGGTAATAATCTTCCATTCCTATACCCTTTCCAGTATTCCAGTATTTCCAATTGAGTATTTAATTTCTGTAATTCTCTCCTCTAAACTGTTTTTCATAAATTGTACTTTATAGCAGCACTGGACTAAAATCTTGACAATAAAAGGTAATAATTTGGTCTGGAGATAGTATCCATATCTTTAATTTATGCCAAAATAGAAGAAAATCATTACAAAATTTTATGTGTTGAAAATAGTACTTAGTAGAGAACAATTTTCCCTTTATTTAGGGCATTATTCAGGAAGTTCCCAACTTAGAAAGCCTATGCCATGCATCATAGCACAATTTTGAAAATATTGTATTTAATTAAAATGGGAATTTCTGAAATGATTGCTATAGAGTTTATCTTTCCAAACCTCACATAAAATTTTTGACCCATGCAATATTTATGAGTTAATTTTCCTTTTCCCCATCTCATCTTAACAATCAGAAGAATAGCCTCCATTTCAAATTGCCAAGGATGGCCCATTGGCAGAATGTGCACCAGCAAAGACAGAGATAAGTAGTGACCACCTATTTTTCAACTTCACTGTTTACACACCCCAAAAGCCATTTGCACACCTAATATAAATACAGACTTCAAAGGCACACCTGCAAGAGCTGCCTTGTTACTTGTTTATTATTTAAACAAACTTTAGAATTTATGACATCTACTTGCTGGCTTTTTAAATTAAAAAGCAAGCTAACACATAACTTATTAAATTGCATGACAAATATGACAAAATTGTACATTAAGCATACAAGAAAAGAGAGTTAACAATTCAATAGGCATTACATTAGTTTATAGACCGTGATCCTACATTGCACAGTAATGTCTTTAAAAGATCAATATTGCAACAAACTAAGCTCTCTGTGGCAAAGCTTCTCTTTTATAACATCTGTAAACTTCCTTTCAATTATCAAATAGATGTGCCTGAAAATTGATAGAGTAGCTATGTGCTCTCTCCATCTTCTTTGCCTTTCTGATCTTCATTCATTCACCATCTCTTCTTTTCTTTTCTCTTTTTTCACCATCCCAAACTCTAATCTCGCCCCCGAGCTCTCACCCAAGACCTCCAACTTCCCATCACCTCTCCTCAAATGTGGAATTGCATTTTATGTAGAGTTTGGTTCTTAAGTCAGTAAGCAAGGTGAAAAATCATATCAAGTAAAAAATACCCTTTGGGAAAAAAATCCCTTAAAGCATCATTTACATGGCCATTTTTGTGCGTGTTTGAGGCTGATATAGCATCCAACTCAGCCAGTTTTTCCTCCAGCATTGGAACAGATTGCTGTTTTTCTCAGCTAAACACCTGATGAAGTAGTTGGCTTGCATTTAGGGGCCATGTTCTACAAAAAATTTTAAAAAAATTAAAAAAAAAACCCACACCACACACACACACACAAAATCACGTATCTTAAAACACTTGAATCACACTCAGCATGGTAAGATGCTCATTCTATGAGAGCAATTCAGGAACTGAGACCAACCGAAGGAACATCAGATTCGCATCTCCCATCCTGCGCTCCTCAGGGCATATGCTCTAGTGGAACGTGGAACAGAATCACCCACACTATTTACATTCCTCTCTTTCTCTCTTTCTCTTTCTGGCAGAGTAAGTCGAGTTGAGTATGGATAAAAACTTTATTCTCTACATATTAAGAAAAGATTATATTCAAAACCACACGTTTCTCTAAGAAGGACAGCTTGTGTTAGAGGACATTTCAGGGTCTCTGTTGCTCTTGTGTGCCATAACAGGCCCCTTCAGTTTAGTGGAGTGAACCACCTGATGGGTTATGGACGACATAGGATCGAAAGACATGGAGTCTGAGAGTATGGAGACTGGAGAGAACAGACTCTATGCCACATTCTCTCAACCTTGGCTCTACTGACATTTTGGATTGACTAGTTCTTTGTTGTGGCAGGCTGTCCTGTGAATGTAGGTGCTTAACAGCATCTCCAGCCTCATCACACTAGGTGCCTATAGTAAACATGCCCTCAAGTTGTGAAAACCAAAAATGTCTCCAGACATTGCCAAATCACACCAAGGGATCAAATCACCCTTGATTGAGAAACTCTGCTCTGTATAATACAGTAGAAAGGGTTTGAAAATCTTGGTAAATTCTGAATGGAAGAAGTAAAATTGAAATAGGGAGTGGGAGAGAAGGAACTTTCTAGATAGTGCAAGGCTGAGCACAATAAGAGGGGAAGTGGCTTCTGAAAAATCCTTAGTCATAGGATGGTGGGAGGCTTTTAAAAGACAGATATATCAAAAATCCCATTCGAAGCTATATTTTTGCTATGTGAACCCCCTTCCATTTCTCCAAATCCTCAAAAAGTCTATTGTCAACAACATTACGTGAGAACAGCTAGTTTGTGGCCACCAAGAAAGGGAATGAGTTCCCTAGCTGGGCTGACATGGAATGGGGATAGCCAATGAGGAAAGGTCACTTAATTCAGAGGAAATGGCACCTTAAAAGAGAAGTAAACATTCACAACATGAATTATGCAAAAATCTTTGGATTTCCACAAGGACTGGATTGTGGGTTTGAACCACTGTTTTCTGGATCTTAGGGGGCAAGGACTTCCCAGTGGTGCCATTAATTAGTGGCACTCTGAGGTTTTACAACGTGTAGGTACCATAGGCCACAAAGAGGCACCACCAACTCTGGCAAGCATTAATGTGGAAGACAAAGAGACTCATCTACATGTCTCTCAGTGGGTTAGGAATCTGGGGCCTCCTGAAATGGGAGGGGATTTCTTATTGTGAGGATGGTCTTTATTAGGTACATAAATCTGTCTAGGATACTGCATATTCCCTGATTCTATCATCCTCAAAATCTGTCTCTTCCTCTTCTCCTTCTCAGCTGCTTCTCTACTACCCTGTCACAAAGTTCCATACATTTTGCTATATACAAAATTCTTTCTGTCACCTTTCCAAAGCTACTTTGCATTGAGTACAGATTTGGAAGGGCTCCACTTTTGGTGGCCCACCCCCCTTTTAGGATCAGGTCCATCCTGTCAGATATAAACAATTTACTCAATATTTTACTCTTTATTACTTCCATGCCATTCTGGTCTCAAGCCATTCCTCTCCATGAAGCCTTTCATTGCCGTATCTTCGGGTCTCAATTTGATCTATTCTAATTAAAAACATTGGCTCAATAATACTATTTCTTATGTAGGATAAACTCTGAACTCAGAATTTATCCATTCTTTTTAGTGGTCTTTATCATTTTCTATCCACTGTAAAAATTATTTGCATCCATGATATATTTACTTTTAGACTAAGAGCTCCTTGAAAACAGGAACTATGTCTTAACATAATAATTGGTTCAGAACAGCTGTTAAGCGGTTGATTTTATTACTTTTTTTTCCTATTTTTCCCCAAAAGAATTTAAGATGCCTTAGAAGGACACAAAATAGTGGCCTAAGAATAGTAGGTTATCAGTAAATGCTTGCTGAAAAATAAATTTATTTTCCTTTTGTAAATATTGGCAGTAGGTCCAATCATAGACACAAGCTGCATTTGCTTCCTCACTCACAACTATTTCATGATGATGACATCTATATGTCATCCCTCTTCTTTACTCCCTATTTTTTCCCTCTCTCAAATCTGGCCATGCTGTATTATGTGGTCCATTAGAAACTACCCTCTTCTTCCACAACCTTTACCTTCCAGACTGCAATGCTCATTCTCGGCTTAGGCACTTGATTTAAGCCAAGCCAAATAGAATCCTTCTCTTGGGTTTTTGGAGCTGGAGCAAGAGGTAAGAGTCTTTTCTCCATGGATGGTAAGCCAGGAATCTGCTGAATCACTATACTCCCTGGGTAGAGAAAACTGATTTTCAGGAGAAAAAATGGAAGCCAACCTACAGAAAGAAGCAGAAATCAGAAACAAAGAGAGAATTCTGGTGGCATTTGTACCCCTGGTTCTTATTTTTGAGGACCTACTCCCAACCCCCACTCCAGAGCTTCACTTATCCCTTGCCTTTCAAAGCATGTCTGTTAGAGCTTCTTTTGATTTTTATTGGATTAAGACCAAGCCCTTGAGTCTGACAATCCAACATTTCCAGCACCCAGTCAGCCTTATCTTGCTTCTAAATTCTCAGTTGAGAGCTGCCGTCTCACAGATGCCAGGCTCATTCTTTCCTCTGTGGTTTTCTTAGTTATTTCCTTACCTTGAATGACCTCTTGCCTCCTCTCTCTGCAATACTAATTCTAGCCTTTCTTCAAGGTCCAATTCAAGATCTATTTCCTCCATTAAAACCCTTCTTGATTGATCTTTTCCTTCTCTGAACTATGGTACCCCTTATTTCCCTAGTTTTTACCATGCTGTCTGAAACACATTTATTTTTCTGACTTAGATTGTTCTACGTGTTTTGTGTGTAAGAGAATGTTTTGGTTTATTACAAACTTAACTACCTTTAAGAAATGGTTTCTCCCTTTTTGTTTGTTGGCACTTTAATTTCTTTGGATATGTGAGTTTGGGGTGAAGATTCAGGGAGCACTACACTGGTCTACCTTAGAAACAGAGATAAGAATATGAGGCTCTTGCAAGCAATTCAGAAAAGGAGAAATGAGGAGCAGAGGGGGAGACTAAGAGGGAGGGGAAAGTAAAACAGTGAAGCAGGAGAAAGTTGTACATAACCCAATAAGATCATTTCCCACGATCCTCAATTGCTCATGAAATTAAAATAAACTCAAATGCTTGGAGAGCATGCATATTTTATGGAAATTGGTGAAGGGATAGAGTTTCGGGTGAAGGCTATCAAGGGGGATAACAGAAGCAATACACATGAATTCAGGTGCTATAGACACAGTGACCCCGAAAGATATGAGCCCTGAGCATTTGCAGAAAGCATGAAAAATTTTTTGAAATGTAATCAGGTGTGGATTTGGGGGTTGAGAGGTAAAGGGCAAGAGGTTACATCTAGGGCAAACAACTGAGTTATAAGTGTTTATTAGTTTAGTGATAGACACATTAGCCTTTCCTTCCCAAGTTGATTGTAAGTTTCATGATATAGGGACCATCCTGTCTTCTGTTTCAGAGCCTCTCATACTGTGTCAAGCTCAAGATAACAGTTTCCACATTTTGTGGAATATTATTAATATTATTAATATTAATAATATAAATATTATTTTTCCATATTTTATCTCTTCACTTTCCAATGCTTCCTGCATATCAATGTGGGCGAATAAATCTTATAATTTTGCTTTTATCACATCAGTTCTCTGCTGTATGGAAAAAAGAGGGGGAAGAGAAGGAGGAAAGGGTCGGAGGATAGTCTGTAATTGGCCTCTGCAGCCATGTTATACTCCACTACTGGTGGTCAAACTCCTTTGCTATCTAGCCTCATCTGATTTATCCAAACCCACCTCTTCTTACCCAGCGTGAATCCCTTTTCTAGGAAGGCTGAGTTCCTCTCTGTCTACTCACATGGCACAAAGAGTTTCATCTCAGTGTCTTTTTTATGCAATTGTCTTCATCTAAAGCACTCCCAGTTTCGCTCTACCTATCAAATCCTATCTATCCTCAAATTCCAGCACAAAACACAGTTTCGCCAGGAAACCTATTATGTCTCTCAACCAATCTCTAAATATCTTTCTGCTCAGAACTTTAATTGCATTTGTAGTTTGGACCATGCAACATAGCACTGATTATTGCTCTAGTGATTTGGATGGTTAATCTTCTTATAAGCACCTTGAGGACTGAAAGAATGATTTATATTTTTTATACAGTCAGTGCTCACTACCTTTGAGTATTTAAGAAGTCCCTCCCCTAAGTGGAATCACAAAAATCAGGAGCTTTACTTGTTTTTCTATTCTTTCCCCGGTACCAGAACATTGCCTGGAAAATAGTGGTTACTCAATGAATATTTGTTTGATGAATGAATGAATTAATTAATTAATAATTATTGGTCTGCCAACCTTTATGACTCCCAGTAGTAGGAAAGACCAATCTTTTTACTTTTCCACTATGAGTATAAGACCTTCACATAACTCTCTTGACTCTTATACTGTACTTCTGTTGTCAGATTTCTCAGCCTTTCAAACGGTGCTATGCAGCTCCTTCACTAAGGGCATCTGTCATTCTTTTAAAAAAAATTTTATTTAAATTCAATTATTTAATATATAATGTATTATTGGTTTCAGAGGTAGAGGCAATAATTCATCAGTCTTATATAATACCCAGTGCTCATTGCATCATGTTCCCTCCTTAATGCCCATCCCCCAGTTACCCTCTCCCGCAACTTCTCCCCTCCAGCAATCCTCAATTTGTTTCCTATGATTAAGAGTCTCTTATGATTTGTTTCCTTCTCTGATTTCATCATGTTTTATTTTTTTCTTCTTACTCTATGATCCTCTGTTTTGTTTCTCAAATCCCACATATGAGTGAGATCATATGATACTTGTCTTGTTCCATACATGCCATTGCAAATGGCAAGATTTCATTCTTTTTGATAGCTGAGTAGTATTCCATTGTGTATGTGTGTGTGTGTGTGTGTGTGTGTGTGTGTGTGTATACCATTTCTTCTTTATCCATTCATCTGTCAATGGACATTTGGGCTCTTTCCATAGTTTGGTTTAGTGGACATTGCTGCTATAAACACTGGAGTGCAGGTGGCCCTTCAGATCACTACATTTGCATTTTGGGGGTAAATCTCTAGTAGTGCAATTGCTGGGTCATAGAGTAGATCTATTTTTAACTTCTTGAGGAACCTCTATACTTTTTCCAGGTGGCTGCACCAGCTTGTATTCCCATCAACAGTGTAAAAGAGTTCCCCTTTTTCTGCATCCTCACCAATATCTGTCATTTCCTGACTTGTTAATTTTAGCAATTCTGACTGGTGTGTGGTGGCATCCCATTGTGGTTTGATGCATCTGTCATTCTTAAAGTGCTGCACTTATTTCAAATCACATTTGTGACAAATTTAATCTATTTATACTGAAAGAGAAAACAGGAAAGCAGCATATGCATAGCCTGCTTTCACTTCCATGCTTCCTTGGGTACATCACAATATTGAAAAAATGGGACTTGAGCATGTATATAGTAAAAAAGAATCTCTTTATAGATATATCATTTTCATAAATGGAAATGTCCAGTGTCATAAATATACCAATTATTTCCAAATTAATATATAAAAATATGATGCAATTCCAATCAAATGCCAACAGAGAATTTCATTTGGTGAAAGTTAACATATACATTCTAAAACTAACTTGGAATAAAAAATTGAGAATGGCCAAGGTAATTTTAAAGAAAAATGAAAGGGACTTGACTTTTCAGACACCAAAAGTTATCGTAAGGCTATGGTAATTAAATTAGAATGATGTTAGGGCAGAAATAGACAAAAAGACTAATTAAACAGGACAGAGGGCCCAACACACATGTGCACATATGTGCATACATATATATGGAAGTGGCATTACAAATTAGGGATATCAGGCTGGAAAAAATAATAGTGGGACAATTGATTAACCATATGAAAAAGAAGTATATCTCTACATCATATACAAAAATAAAATAAATTCCAGTTGGATTAACAGCTCAAACGTGGAAGCAAAAATCATAATACCTTCAAGAAAAATACAGAATATTTTTGAAGCCTTGGAGTAGGGAAGTTTTTTGTACATAATCAAAATGCATAGGCCATAAAGGAAAAAAAGATGAATAAATTTGGCTGCATTAAAATTTGAGGCTTACTTATAAAAAAAAAGACATCATAAAGAAAGCTAAACAGGCAAGACACAGAGTTGAAAAAATATTTCAAACCATATATCTGACAAAGAATGGTATGCATATTTAAAGCTCAGTTTAAAAAAATCAAGAATCCAACAGAAAAAAATGGGCAAGGAGATGAATAGGAAATTCCCAGAAAAAAAATAATTGGCCATTTATTCAGGGAAATAGAATATCTACTAAAATTGAGACTGTACATATCCTATTTATTGCAATTTTTATTTTAGGTATATATATATATTTTAGGTATATAATATATATTAGAAATTTATATATACATATATTGTAATCTATGTTATATTTTTACATAATGGTATATGTAAATCATCAGATATGTACAAAGAATCTCAGCAAAATTATAATTGTAAAACTATAGGTAAAACCTAAATTCTCATTAATAGGGGAATAAGTTGTGCTATTTTCAAAAAATCAGTTAAAATAAATGAATTAGAACTGCATGAATCAACATGAATAAACTTAAAAAAACATAATTTGGAGGAAAAGGCAAACTGTAGCATATGTATTACACAATAGAGTTTACATAAAGCTTAAAAACATACAAAACAATATTTCATGCTATTACTATAGTTCAGTAGACTGGGATCCCCACAAAACAGTTTCTGAGATAGAGATTACCAAGAAGAAGTTTCTTTAGGGGGTGCTTTTGGGAACAACATCTTGCGGAAAGGACAGGAAGGAAGCAGGACAGGGCTGAGGGAGCGTTTGAGTCATGACACAGTTTAACAATGCCCTCAGTCAACCCCTCTAAAACCTGTGAAACTATGATTGCCCTTCAGAATTGTCCTGGGTTGAGATGAGGACTCTAGCCTTTACATGCCTGCAATCCCACTGGATATGGGAAGATACATGATCTTGGGGGAGACAGCTCTCCTCAGATTTTGGGTAGGCATTAGGAACCTTCATATAAATATTCTGACTTCTTGTAGGCATATGATAACATTATATTTCCCTGTGTCCTTTGAGTTAGGTATGGACATGTAACATGTTTTGGCCAAATGGAATGGAAGCATAAGTCGTACAGGTCACTTCTAGGTAGAAACTTTAAAAAATATATATATTTTATTTATTTTAGAGAAAGCAAAAGAGAGAGAGAGAATGAGAGAGAGAGAGAGAGCACACTTGAGTGTTGGACAGAAGGGCAGAGGGAAAGAATCTTGAAAGCCAACTCTGTGCTGAGTGCAGAGCTCACTTGGGGCTTGATCTTACAACTCCGAGCTCATGACCTGATCTGAAATCAAGAGTTGGTCTCCTAACCAATCGAGCCACCCAGACACCCCTATGTAGAAACTTCTTACAGTCCATATGTGATCCTCCATATTCCCTTTCCAATGCCATGATGATCTGTGACTTTGTAGATCCATGGAAGTTCTTCCACCTGCATGTCTGAATGAAGACAATGTAGAGAGCAGTGCACTCAGCCAAACAGTGATCAACATTAGGTGTGAACAAGAAATAAACACTATTTGTTTTAAATCACTAATATATTGTTGTTTTGTATTGTTTTGCTTTGATTTTGGTCACTGCCGCATAATAACCTAGGTATCCTAACTGATACCACTTCTTGATTCCAAAGATCATTTTTGCCATTTTGACCTCTTTTTCTTGCCATATATATTTACTTAATAATATTTTTGTCTTGTTTCCTGGATCAGGGTCTCACAAAATGTGTCTGCAGAAACCTAGTCATGTGAGCTGCTCTCCAATATCATAGTTTTTATGGTCAACTAGGTAAGAAACTCATATTTTATCACTATTTCAGGGATTAGAATTGTTCATTAGCATATTAAATTTCCAGAGCAGTATTTTTCATAAAGAAACCTGCTTAACCAATTTTAATCTTCCATTTCACAAACTCATTTGACTATGGAACCCTATAAATAACGTCTATTAACATCTGACAGAGGAACACGTTTTTGGAAACTATGCCCTAAGCAATCTTCCTCTTTCCATTCCAAATTAAACACATCCAGCAGGTTTACTTGGAAGTGAAAAGAATGGAACTGAGACTTATTTATGATGGGTTCAAGAACTAAAAGCCTTTTAATAAATATAAAATTTCAGTAGAATTGACTTGTAAAAAAAAAAGCAAAACATTAAATCAGTAGCAAGATCAATCAACACACACATAGGACATACAGACTAGAAACATGTATTGGATGTACAGTCCTTAATCACCGAAGGGTGGCAACATGTTTGCAATATAATATGTAGGCACATAGAAAGCAAAACAATTAAAGTCCATAATCATTGTCAAATGCTGTAGACAGAACCTTGAGGATATTTAAGATCACACAATGAGTGAGGGCAAGAGTGGTGTCGAGATTCCATGTATTGGATTAGAGACTCAAGGATTCACTGAATCACAGAACACTCACTCTTTGAAACTATCCTGAATCTCTTACCAGAAGTATGATGCACAAGAACTGAAATCTTAAGCATAAACAATGAGGGTGATTAGCATTTCTGTATATTTCTGTCATGGCATCAGAAAACAAAAAAATAACTTGCCAGTTTTCCAGTCTGGCAGTCAAGAAAAGCCTGCTTACGTACCTTATCAATGTAGCAAATTATAGCACTGCTTGTTGGCTGAAAAAAATGGCCCACTGCAAATGAGGAGGCAGGGCAGATGGCTGCCTGTACGTTTATAATTTTTCTCCCTTACAGAATTTAGAGTTAAGGAATTATGTTGTTTTGGATGAAAACTCCATTTTTTAATAAATTACATGGTCGACAACCTGGAATGGATGGAGCAAAATGTTTTATATAATTTCTAACCTCCGCCTTTTCTTTTTGTGTGTTATGAATGAAGGGGGAACTATTGTAGATGACAGGAAGAAAAAACAAAACTTTAAAAGAAATACAAAACTACCAAAGTCTTGCTTATGCCTACATACATAGGAGTTTGAAATAGAAATAAAATTCACAGTGTAATGTATTAGAGACTCAGAATCCAGATATTTTAAGAGTAGATGGCTCAGCAAAAACACAAATTACTTTTAGACCCAATCTATTATTTATTATTTCAATTTATAAAAAATGCACCCAATGCATCTTTGGGATGAAGAGTTCAAAGTCATTGTGATTGTTTAGTTGGCTTATCTCTGGCATTCAGAAATCTGCATATTTTATGTTGACTTGAAGTTGTATTCCGTATGAATTGTCTTGCCATCAAAAAGCTAGTTTTAAAGAATAAAATTCACAATGTTATCATACATGCATTAATTACTTTAAGGTTACATATCACATAATATCCTGCCAATAAGAGGTTGTAATTAGATTATGAGAAATGGATGCTGAGATGTTGAGTGGGGCATTATTTTTATCACTATAGTTAATCAGTCCTATTGCCTTAAAGCCAGAATAAAAAGTCCTCAGAATTAAAAGTGTGAACTTCATTATGTGTGAATTGAAGTAATTAGTTTCTTTAGTTAGATTATCAATGCTTACATTAAATCACCATTTCTAACACCCTCCTTCTTTCTACCTCCAATGCTTCACCGAGCCTTCCAACTTCCAGAAGAAGTTTCTGGTCCACTTAGTAGACTCAGGTTTCCAATTTGAAAAAGAGGAAGTGATTAAGCTGAACTCAAAAATTTCCCTTGTCATTTAAGTTTGAGATTAGTAACAATATTTAGAAGGTTCTAATTTGGATTCTGAGACTCTTCATAAAAAAATAATGATGAAAATATTTCTTATATTAAAATTAATTTTAAGTGGAACATTTAACTGAAAAAACATTACTTTGAAATCAATTCCTTGCTTTTTTCTTAAAATATACCATATGTAAGCAGATAAGAAATATTAAACTGCCTTATAAGAAACATTAAATTGTCCTTTAAAAGCTGAATTGTATATATTTCCATACATAAATATTCAATTCTTGAGTGTAGGTTCTGTTTTCTACTTGATTTTCCAGTCTTTCTTTCTTGTGTAATATTACATACCTGATGTGTATGTGCAGCCACTTTCAAGAAAATAGTGCAACTATTTTCAAATACAGTAAAAGTAGTCAACGTTTAGCTATATATAATAAGTATAGTTTATTACTCTCTTCATTAAAGATGAAAGACTGTAATACATTCATAAATTCACAAATAAGTAGCCAGTTTGGCAAACTTCTTATATTAAATTAGATGGCACTTAATTATTAAGACAAGTAGGCAATGAATGTGATGCTAATTTTAATTAGCCCTAGCAAAACAGCCTACTCTCCATTCCTGATTTCTAATTCCGTGTCCATCAAAAAATCAAAGGCCACCATATCTACACGAATATCTAGAAATCTGGCTGTTGAGTCCAGCATCATTAGATATAAATCTGAATTTGAAAAAACAAGCATGTAAAACAATCATCCAAACAAATAAGGTAAAAAAAAAAAAACTCCATAGCGTTAGATTTCAAAAATGACAAGGCTATATATAAGACAAGCTACTTAGAAAAGTACATTTTGCATTTTTGTGTGAAAAGTGAGAGCAATCCATCATTTTCAAGCAGCAGGTAAATACATTTGTGTTGTTGCATCACAAGCTCAACATCTCCGTAATAGGCTGAATGAAACTGCATGGTATGGAAATAGATTGTTAAAAATTGAGTTCAAGTTTTATCTTGTTCATCATATGAATGTGAATGAAAATAATTCAGAAGCTTAATTTGAACAGACTACTTATCATAGTGCTTTTAATGAGACACTTGTTTCAAACAGCATTTAGGATATAAACCATAACATGAGGAATCAGAGATCCCATTCCCTGGTACAATGAAGTGTTTTTGAAGCTATTTTAATTCTTCCAACCTCCAGTTGACAAGATGATTAGAGGCATCTTATAGGAGGAGGCTGGGTGAGTCCTTCTGAGGAGGTCTACCTAGGAGTTTCTAGGGACAAACTCAGATCACATTAAAAGCTTTTGCTGCTTTCTCTGCACTGCCTTCAGAAGAGCACAAAACAACCCACATGCTATTAGGAAATGCCCAATTACCCAAAGACCAAGGAAATGGGAAATGTACATTTTCTCTAGGATTTCAACTCTGTGTTTATAAAATAGATTTAATAGGAATGAAGAATTTACTTAGTTTGGTTCACCTGATTAATTATGGTAACCCTAGGGTGGTAGGGTCATTTACATTTTTTGGATTCATTAGCTAGTCAAACACTATTTTTTAGTGAAGCTAAGCACTTTGTAGGGCATTTACAGAAGCCTACCTGTAACATTGTCTCCCCCGCCCCACTCCCTATCCACTGTGTCTATGCTCTTAGCCAAGTTATTTCACAGATCTGTTCATCAAGAGGTGATGTCCATAACCCTGCTCTCTTGGGACCTCTTCCTTTGTGATGTAATCAAACCCTGGCTGTATAGCTTGGGGATGAGAGACCACTGGGACCAGAATTATGTTAGCTCAGTTGTCCTAACAGAGGTCCCAGAAATGCGAGGGAACCCAGCCAAGACCAAGACCTGACCTGATGCTTTAGATCTGACCTGATGCTTTTGATCTACAGCTGATTGAGGAATGAAGGAGCCCAGCTGTGATCAGAACAACTGCCCAGCTGAACTCAGCCTAAATAAATAGATAGCTGATAAAAATGTATTGTAAACTGATGATAACCCCATTGTCCTCAATTAGTGATGTGACACCTAAGAACTGAATCGATAAATTCAGAATCTAAGGACAAAACCATTCTGTCACATTTCTGTATGGATTATCATTTTTAAACTATCTGTTGACATAGTTTACTTTGCAAGGCAGTACATAGATGGATAGTCACTGCCTGTCGGTAACTTAAACAATTATTTACCATATAAATCACATATTCCTTACATTGTGTAGAACTATCCAAAGAATAGTGTATTCATGCTGATTAATTGGATTTATATAATTTTATAATTTAATATAAATGTAATATTAATATATTAATATTTAATATAAATTTATAATTTAATATAAAATTTATATAATTTTATAATTATATATAATAATATATTTCATATATTAAATAATTTAACACTTAAAAAAGAGGGCACCTGAGTGGCTCAGGGGTTGAGTGTCTGCCTTTGACTCAGGTCATGATCCCAGGGTCCTGGGTTTGAGTCCTACTTCAGGCTCCCTGGGGGAGCCTGCTTCTCCCTCTGTCTATGTCTCTGCTTCTCTCTCTGTATCTCTCATGAATAAATAAATAAAATCTTAAAAAAAAAGAAAAAAGAAAACCAAAAAGAGTTGAACCTAAGAAGCCCCACATAGCTACTCAAAAACATTCAATAAAGTATTTTTATGTGGTTAACAATGTGTATGTACATGTATATGATATTATGAAAGCTCATCAATTCTCCCCTGTTTCTGGGCATTTCACATCAGTCAAGGACCATTGTATCATGAACTCCCTCTTCCCCATCCCAAACCTTTCACATTATTATGATCATATTTAGGCTATTATAGCTCAATCCCCAAATTCGTCATGAACCACAGAGGAGGCTAGTGATAGAATTTTAAAGTTAAAAGGAACTTCAGAGATCACTGAATGTACTGGTGAAAAAAAGCAACAGTATATACAGAATCCAATTTTATTCCTACTTGTCACACATACCTTTTTTAGTGGGTAGGTTTTTTTAAATTTTTTTTAAAGATTTTATTTATTCATGAGACACACACACACACAGAGAGAGAGAGAGAGGCAGGCAGAGAGGCAGAGACACAGGCAGAGGGAGAAGCCGACTCCATGCAGGGAGCCCGATGCGGGACTCGATCCCGGGTCTCCAGGATCAGGTCCTGGGCTGAAGGCGGCGCTAAACCGCTAAGCCACCCGGTCTGCCCTTTAGTGGATAGTTTTGATCCATCTGATAGTAAAATGAGTTTTGGTACTTAAGACTTCTGTGTGTGAGAGAGCAACTAAAAAGATTAATTCCTCTCCGTGTTCTAAAAGATGGTCAAGAAATGCTGAATTGCTGTGGACAATAGAGAGGGTTTTCAAGAGGCCAAGAGAGGAAAAAGAGAGAAAGACAGGAGGTGTCACCAGACAAAATAAGTCTAATGGATGAATTTGAGGATGTTTCTTTCACATGGTATGTGAGTTTCCCCATACACCCTGCCTATACTTTTGGAGTTGGAATATTGGAGCAGGTTGGGGAGGCAGGGGAAACAGACTGAGGAATGTAGCTAAGCACACCTGGGGACCCTGCCATGGGATAGTAGTGAGAAAAGAAGCTGCCCCCAAAAGCCCAGTCGTACTTGAGTTACATAAGATTCCTTGCATGTCTAAAAATCTCTGGCTGTGAAGGCTGCCTATGCAGCATCTATACTAAATAACAGTTCTCTATATTCTAAATTCCCTAACTCAGAATTTTTGATGAGCCATTTGGGACCTGGCTGATGTATATCTCTCTGCTATATATAAAGAAAGGATTTGTCAAGGAAATAAATGGCACAAACAAGACCATAAAAATGACACTCAAAATGCTTGAAAGAGCAATTTTCAAACATCCTAAATACTTTAGGGTCATGATTTAATCAATTGTCCTCCATGAAATACATTAAAATTATGACCGATGATCAAAAAGGATGTATATATATGTTTTCTCTAATGCTGCAGAAGGATAATCGGAAGACATTGCCTTCTTAATGTGTGAATTATAACAAGATTTACAGAAATTGGCTAATAATATGGCAGGCTGATGAGATGAATTAGTAAATTAACCCAAGCTGTTACTGTACATACGGAACTCCTCTGAGATGGGAATTTTTAATTGATTCCTCAAGGGTGCTTGTTAAAGTGGCAAGATGGCTGCTTGACTGTTCATGTCAATTAAAAAAAAAACAAACAGTCAGTTAACTAGTAGCAATGGACTTCATACAGACACCACAACCACTGAATGTCAAAGTTGCAGTTGAAACTCAAGTCTTAGTTGTAACTCAATAGTTAGTTTTATTCTCCCACCTTTCAACTTCCTACATCCCCAGTGCCATTGATCAGTAATGGCGGGCCTCTCTTGCCAGCTACCCTTGCTCATACTCTGATCTCCTCTAGCTCATTTTTTCTCATTTTTGCCTCTGTCATCTACTCATTTTTTGTGCATTATCCCAATGTTTTATATTCTCATTTCCCCTATAAAACCCTGGTTTAATGTAATGAAGTGGAGTGGAAAGGGAATGAGATTTTATCTGAGTTGGGTTCAAATCCCAACTACTCTGTTTAATAACTGTGCAGTCTTGGGAAAGTTACTTAACCACATTCCCTGTTTCCTCACCTGTGATCTGAAGGGAATAATAGTCACCTTGCATGGCTGCTATGGACATTTGAGATAATATAGATAAAGCTCCCAGAACTTAGCACATAATTAGTAGCTAAATGATTTTCTCTTCCTGTTTCTTTTTCCTGAAACTCAGACTTATTCCTAGTGACACTGCTTCCCCCTCAACACTCTAGGTGTTGCTCCTATATTTTAGCTTCTGGAAGAGGACTCGGCATTATCCTGGCTCCCTGCAACTTCTCCTGGCAATTTTCTGTAGCTTTCAGTTAGCAATCTATCTTCCTTAGAAGGACATGGTGGCTCTTTGTATCGCTTACTTCCCAATAAGAACATGTATAATTACTTTTTATTTGATCCTAATAAGAAGGTTGGCTGATATGGAGAGCCAACACTGGCCTGATGAAATATATAAGTTCTTGTTCCTGTTATCTCTGGGTCATTTTTTTTCTTAATCTTCAGGGACTTTGGAAGTTGGCTCACACATCTGCTATCATCTTAAGTGACTTCTCACAGTCTGCTCCTACTCTGACATTCACCTCCATTCCACTTACCAATCCCATGTACAGAAGCACACTTTGGATCTTTTACTCACTTGGAACTGCTCCTTGAAAATTGGAATTTTGAAACAACTCTCTCTGCCCACAACTTTGTAGTCTTTTCCCAAACTCTCTCCCACAAAACCTGTTCTTCAGCCTCATCACATGCTGCTGCTTCTCCAATACTTCCTAGTCTCTCAGTTTATGAACATCCTTCTGCTTCACCTCCCACATGACCACCCTGAATTCCAAGTATGAGCTCCTTCATACGTTCATTCATTCCATATCTCTCGAGCACCTTCTGTATATCAGACCCTGTGGTAGAAATCATGATAGGCCATTACTTCAGTCCTGAAGCAGCTCAGGATGGACTTGGTCTTTTTCTTCATGTACCCATCAACACTTGGATTCTCCATCCCCTTTTCTTTCCTTTGTTTCCACCAAGGAAAATGTCGGTTTTAGTTAATTATTTTCCCCGTTTAGACCTGACTCTAATCACTGCTAGAGAACATCCTATCTCCTTATGATTCCTTACCTGAGCTGGGTCTTCAGTGCAAATCTCATTTCTCAGAAACCCCAGACAGAGCTCTCTTTCTGTACAGCTGTCGTTCCAAAACTTTTGACTCTTTTCTCAAGCCCTTACCTGCTCTCTCACTGAGTGACCCAGCCTGGCTTCAGAAAGAAAATAAAGGCTGTCAGTTATGAAATATCTCAATATCTCTCACCATTCATCCACACTATCCATATTTTTCTTCTTTTTTTTAAAGGGCAAGGACAAGATCAAGCAAGACAAGACATAATTTGCATAGCTAGCTTCTCTATAGGTACTTTAGTTCATCTCCCCTGACTTCCTCCTTAATTCCTTAAATTATGTGCTCTTTTAATCTTCCACTTCTTCTCTAATAGATTCTTACCTTCAGTATCACAAACACCCTCAAGAAGCTCTCTCTTAACTCGACCACTAAACTTCCATCACACAATTCCATTTAACATCAGCAATCTTGAGAAAGATATCTTCACTCGCTGCCTTCACTCATGAACCTCTCCTTCACTCCAGTGCAATATGGCATCTACCTCCAAAACTAACAAAATTGCTTCAGCACTTAATTGCAAATTTCCAGAGATCCTTCAGGCCTCTTATTACTGGAAATGAATGACTATCTCTTGTGTTTAACCATATCCAGTCTACATCTGGCCAGAACTTGACAAGGAGCTCTGGCAAAATTCCTGGACCTTCTCGCCATTTTGCAGTCTCATTCCTCTATCTCTCTAGTTGTGCATTTACTTGGTGCTTTACCTCTTGCTCCATCTCTGATTTCCAGCCAGCATTTATCACTTGTCTTTAATGACAGATTGGCATTCTTTGGCAAATCTTTGGAACATGCCCACAGTGTCTGATGTAAGTCCAGAATCTATAATCCTACTCTATGACTAGTTATCATATTGGTTTCCCTGCTGGGTTTGGTCTGAGCTCTTCTGCGTGGGCGGGACTCTTAAAGTCTGTCCTTCCTTGGTTTTCATGATACTCTTCTCTCCTGATGCTTTTTATACTCCTCTAACCATTCTTTCAAGTATCCTGTGAAATCTCTTCTTCCTTCGCTTCTCACTCTATACACTTTTCTTGGCAGATTTCATCCACTCCCATGGCTTAACCATCATCTCTATGTTGCCAACTCCCAAATTTATAATTCCAATCTTGAATTTTTTTTTCTGAGTTCTATATATGTAACGCAAACTGCACACTGGATAGTTCCTCTAATTTGGACTCCAAATTCAACATATTTAAAAACAAATTCATCATCTTTTTCTTCTAACCTGTACCTTCTCTTGTGTTCTCTACCTCAGTTAATGTTACTTTAACTTATTCCTAACAGCTGCTTGAACATTAAGCTTTTGGAATGCCTTCTCCAAATGGTCTCTTATATCTGTTTCTTTTATCAGTTTCTTCTGATGTAGCCTAAATTAGCCTCTGCATTGTTTCTTGCCTAGATTTTTCCAGTTGTTCTGGTAACTTGTGTCTCTCTCATATTTGCTTCCTTTTTCAGGCTGTTTTTCACACTGCATCCGACTTTACTTTCTAATGGAAGATTTTGCTTATATCACTCCACAGCTTTAAAACGTTTTAATGTACCTGGATCTACATTAGACAACTTGCTGTTCCTGCAACTTAACCCGAGATTTTCACATCTGAAACTTCCTCCTCTATCCAAGGTGAATTACATTTCTTTTCTTCCAATTTAAACCTTATTTCAATGTTCATCTCTCATACAACAACTTCTGAGAGCCTTTCCTAAGACTTTCTGATGTGTTCCCATCCATAGCACTTATTTCTTTCCTCCAAATGGTGACTCCAGGACGCAGGCTCTTATTTTGTGGCTCTTTTGTCTCCTGGGACTCAAAGTACTCCACTAGTTCCACTGCATATCATTGGAAGATAAGAAAAATAAATGGAGGATCACATGTGGGAGGGTTCTATGGCATATGCAACTGGGGTTGACAACCCAGTGGCCAGAACTCACTCACATGGCTGCTGCTAATTGCAATGGTGGCTGAGAATCGTAGTCTTGCTTTGTCCAGGAGGAAAAGGCATATCCTTTGGTGAAAAACTAGTCAATGTCTTCTACACTGAAACATGGGAGGTGGTTAGTATATATGTTTGAAAAGTGAGAATGAATTACCTTATAGAAAGAGCATTACTGAGGTAATTCTATATCAGTGTTCTTCCCTTTCAAATTCCTTATTGCTTCTAACATTGTAATTTAAGAAAAATAAACACTATATCATATAGTCTTATAAGTAGCTATACTATTGGTCAGGAATTTGATTTTATTGCTTAGCCAAATACTTTTATTAATAATATTTATAATGTATAACACTTACTGGCATAATTTTCAGAGATAGACCCCTATCCAAACAACACTCAAAGTGTAATGAAAATAATTTAATCTATATTCCCCATAATAATTTACAACTTGCTCAAAATTACTTTGCAATATTGCCATGCTTCAAGGCCATTAATTTCAGAATCCATCCATTAACTGTTTGGGAATGGCAGACCTTGTGCACATTGCCATCTGACTGTGTATAGGAGAAAGCATGCTGGAGATTCAAATTCTCACTGCACTGCTTCCTGGCTGGATATGACTGACAAGACAATGTAGCCAAAATATCTTCGCCTTTAAAATGAATACTTTTTATTTTTTTTAAAGATTTTTTTTTTTATTCAGGAGAGACAGAGATAGAGATAGAGAGAGAGAGAGAGAGAGAGAGAGAGAGAGAGGCAGAGATAGGAGAAACAGGCTCCATGCAAGGTGCCTGATGTGGAACTCAATTCCACGCCCTGATCACGCCCTGAGCCAAAGGCAGACACTGAACCGCTGAGCTACCCAGGCATCCCTAAAATGAAGGTTTTTAATGGATGAGCTCTCAGTCCTCTTAGAAAGTAAACACTCACTTCTAAAATTTGTTTGAAAGTGCCAGTTAATCGCGGCTAGAATGGCAGTCAATAGAGAGTTTACCATTTCTAAGTGAGTTAAGTTAAATCAAGTTGTGTTTAGTATTGATGTCCTCTAGTGATCCTTAAAAGCCAGGGGAAAGTACTATCTAAAATTAGGTAAGGTCCTCCTTATTGCTATGTTTATAATCAGACCAAAGCAGTGCAATTATAGGGTCCATTTGCAAAGGTTGCGTCCCTCTCCAGTGCTCATGCGATAGCACATACCTGTCGCACTACTAAATCGTCTACTGCTGAGACTAGTCAGGAGTTTTTGTTATCTTAATAGCATCATCTCTCAAGATGATATTATTGTAGCAGAAATAACTATTTGCTTATTCACAAAGAGTAGTTTGGAGTTGTTCGCAAAGGGTTTATTCAGGGACCGTGTAAGATTGACACCCAAGAAATGTGCATCAGTTCTCAGTGTGGTATAGACTGCTCTGTCTACACCACAGATGAGAAATGTTCTTATCATCCTATCTAATACTAGTAAATTGACCTGCTTTAATTTTATTTTGTTTTGCCCCAGAAAACACAAAATTGTGAGAGAAAATCCCAGATCTCACACTATTTTAGAAATTAATGCCACTGAAGTTAATAGTGTTGATCAAGTTGAAGTTAATAGTGTTGATCAAGTTAGCACAATGTCTCTATAGTGGTCTTGAAAATCTAGCAGGACTTGAAATTTAGACCTGTGATCCAAAGCTGAGCTACCACTGATTTAGATGTGCTGTGTTGGCCAAATCTTATGAGCCTGCTGTTCCTGGCTCATTATTTACAAAATGGAACTAATGCATTCATTCATTTATTTACTGAGCGTCTACTATGTGGGAGGCATTGTTTTAAGACTGGGGAAATAGTAATAAACAAAATTAATTCCCACTCACATGGAGCTTACATTCAAGTACAGAAAGACAAAGACTACATTTTGTCGGATGGCAAAAGTGCTATTGGAGAGGGAGATACTATTGTGTTCGGGTAGTCAAGGAAGGGTTCTGAATAGGTAACGTTTATGTGAAACTGAAGAGAAGTGAGAGTGAAAGCCATGTGTATATCAGGGCAAAGTATGTTTCAGGAAGAAGGGAGAGCACATGTAAAAAGCCTGAGAAAAGTAATCTCCTTTTTCACCTTCATTATGAAATTGCTGTGAGGATCAGATGAAATAATATATGTGACTTGTATATTGTTGAATATTTTTTTTATATTGTTGAATATTATGCTAATTTTCACTGCTGTTGTAGTCCATGTTTTTGCATAAAGCTTATTTTTGCAAGATAACTATTTTATGTTTTATTAAAAGGGAACAATTCTTAGAGGACATGCAGCAAATACCATAATCTTGAAGTTCACTGGTGAAAATACACTTCATTTCTATATTCAAAGAATTTATAAACTACTAGATGAAATCTGTATGAAAAAAGCAGAGTGTAAAAAATATTGCAAGACAAGTGTCAGGCTGATGCAGCAGTCTGCTGAACAACGTCTGAGATTCAAGAATTCAGATTCTATGACATAAGAGATAGATTTCGCTATTTAGGAACTCTCTTCTCTACATCATGTTTCCCTTTTCCCCTCTCCTTCGCTCTCTCTCTCTCTCTCTCTGTTTTTATTTCTTTCCTTCCTTGTTTTCCTGCCTTTTGCACACAGATCTTGAGGTGGCTTACAAGAAGAACACAAACAATAAATAGTGGTTAAGAAAGAGGAACTTACAACATTCACATGAATATAACTATGAACACATTTCTTAATGTTAAATTTAAACACTGTTAAATATTCCCATGACAAGCTAAGCAGCAGGGAAATTTTATAATTTCCTCAGATAAACAGGAGAAAAGATCACTCCTTGCTTCTGGTCCTCTGATATTGGAGGGGAACAGTTGGCTTGGGTATGGAAATACTCTTGACAAATATTTGTATTTGTTTCTATATACACACAGAACAAATATCCAAAAATTTTTGTGACATGAGGCAGGTTATATACAAACATGTAAACAACTAATTTTGAAAACGGAAAAACAGAATTCAAAGAATGTGCATAAAAGTGCACAATGAGATAGAATTCCATTGAGGGGCTGTTTAACTTTAGTTGAAATGCCCATTTCCAGAGTAAGTCACATAATATTTAGTCATGCATGTTTATAGATAGAGCAATTATTTATTTTAAATATCATTGAAAATTTTAAATATATTTCCCAGCTTCGACACCAACCCCTATCATGATGTGAAAGTCAGAAGCTTTTTTATAATGAGCTGTAGACAAAAGGTTCCATATTCTTTCATTTCTTCATTTATTTAGCCACCTTAAGCTCAAGATTTGCCATGCTTGAGCATCTGCTACATAGCTTTGGGGTCATTGCTTCATAGAGCCTGGGAAAAGAAGCAGGTTCTAGAGGTACAGAACACTGGGGCTTTAATTACTTTCGTTGGCAAAGAGAAAAGGATTTCTGCCTGAGTTCTCCCAGATTGCTTTTCTCAAGTTTACACCAAGTGCTACTTCCCATCCCCCCCAACCCACCAAATCTTTCCCAGGAGAATCATGATTGTTAAACGTGAACGTCTTAATAAGGCACACCTGGAGTGTTGCTACAAATCTAGAGATCCCAATTCAGGATGTCTGGGGAGCAGCCCAGAATCTGTATTTTCAATAAGGACCCAGGTGCTTCTAATGCAGATGGTCTGTGGACCACACTGTGAGAAACACTGTTTAGACAAATTTACTCAAAGGTAAGGAAATCTTTAAAGAAGCTGAATGTTATAATGAGAGACAAACGGTTGGCAGGTGGTTCTTCTTGAGCAGGAGGCTGGGGGCCCTGTAAAATTGGTGGGGGCAGGGAGAAATTATTTCAGCAGATAATTTAAAAATTCACTTTTAAATTTTTTTCCATCATAATAAATGTACATTTTAATTCCCATCACCTGTTTCACCCATCCTCTCTCACCCACCTCACCTCTGGTAACCATCAGTTTATTCTCTATAGTTAAGAGTCTGTTTCTTGGTTTGGCTCTCTCTTTTTTCTTTGCTCATTTGTTTTGTTTCTTAATTTCCACATAAGGGGGAAATCATATGGTATTTGTCTTTCTCTGACTGACTTATTTCACTTAGTGTTATGCTCTAGCTCCATCCATGTTGTTGCAAATGGCAAGATTTCACTCATTTTTATGGCTGAATAACATTCCACTGTATACATATACCACATCTTCTTTATCCATTCATCTATTTATGAACAACTGAACTGCTTGAGTTTGGCTATAGTAAATAATGCTGCAATAAACATAGGGGTGCACGTAGCCCTTTGAATTAATGTTTTTGTATTTTTCAGATAAATACCCAGTAGTATGATTCCTGGATTGTAGTATAGTTCTATTTTTAATTTTTTGATGAACCTCCATGCTGTCCTCCCTAGTGGCTGCACCAATTTGCATTCCCACCAACAGTGCAAGAGGATTTTTCTCCATGTCCTCACCAAAAGTTGTTATTCTTATGTTTTTGATTTTAGTCTTTCTGACAGGTGTGAGGTGATAGCTCATTGCAGTTTGGACTTGCATTTTCCTGATGATGAGTGAAGTTGAGCATCTTTTCATGTGTCTGTTGGCCATCTGGATGTCTTCTTCAGAGAAAAATGTCTGTTCATATCTTGTGCCCATTTTTAAAGCTGGATTTTTTGTGGGTTTTTTGGTGTTGACTTTTATACAGTTCTTTAAATGTTTTGGTTACTAACACTTTATCAGACATGTCATTTGCAAATATCTTCTTCCATTCCACAGGTTGCTTTTTTTGTTTTATTGATTATTTCCTTTGCTGTGTAGAAATCTTTTATTTTGATGTAGTCCCAATAGTTTATTTTTGCTTTTATTTCTTTTGCTTCAGGAGACATATTCAGAAAAATGTTGCTATGATCAGAGAACTTATTGCTTATATTCTCTTGTAGGGTTTTTATGGTTTCAGGTCTCACATTTAGGTTTCTAATCCACTTTGAGCTTGTCTTTGTGTTTGGTGTAAGAAAGTGGTCCAGTTTCATTCTTTTGCATGTAGCTGTCTGGTTTTCCCAACACTTTGTTGAAAAGACTATCTTTTCCCCTAAAGTCAGGAACAAGACAAGGATGGCCACTCTCACCACTTTTATTCAATTTAACACTGGAAATCCTAGTTACAGCAATCAGACAACATCATGAAATAAAAGGCATCCAAATTGGTAAGGAAGAAGTCAAACTTTCACTATTTGTAGATGACATGATACTGTATACAGAAAACCCCAAAACACTCCATCAGAAAGCTACTAGAACTGAGAAGTGCATTCAGTAAAGTCACAGGATACAAAAACCAATGTACAGAAATATGTTGTATTCTTTACACTAATAATGAAGTGGCAGAAACTGAAATTAAGGAAAAATCCCATTTACAGCACCCAAAACAATAGCATATCTATGAATAAACTTAACCAAAGAGGGGAAAGACCTGTACTCCAAAAACTGTAAAACACTGATGAAAGAAATGAAAGATGATGCAAAGAAAGACATTCCATGCTCATGGGTTGGAAGAAGAAATACTGTTAAAATGTCTATGCTACCCAAAACAATCTACTGATTTAATGCAATTTCCATCAAAAATACTAACAGCATTTTTTGCAGAACTAGAACAAACAGTCCTAAAATTTTTTTGGGAACCACGGAAGATCTTGAAGAGCCAAAGCAATCTTGAAAAACAAAAACAAAACCAGAAGTATCACAGTTTCAGATATCAAGTTATATTACAGAGTGGTATTAATTAAAACAATATGGACTGGCATAAAATTAGACACATAGATCAAAGGGATAGAACAGAAAACTCAGAAATAAACCCACGATTATATGGTCAATTAATCTTCAACAAAGGAAGAATGAATATTCAATGGGAAAAAGTCTTTTTAACAGATATTTTTAATAAAATCTTAAAGAATTATGAGTTGACTTAGTTAGCAGAAGCTACATGGGTATCAGAAAAAAAGGGTATTGATTGATCAGAATTAGAAGAGACTTGAAGGCAAGAGGGAGATTTTTTTTCCCAGGCAGATATGGGGTCCAGAGAAGGGACAATTACTAAGGAGGTTGTTCCAGTTACTATAGTTATAATACAACAACTATCTCAAAATTTAGTTTTTTTTAAAAAACAGCATCCATTTTATTGTGATCATGGATTAGGAATTTGGATAGGGTGCATGGGGACTAGCTTGTCTCTGTTTCAGGATGCCTGGGAGTTCAACTGGCAAGACTCAAAGGGTTAACTCAGCGGTTCGGTCTGGAATCATTGGCCGGGTCCTTCACTCCTGTGTGGCACTTGGTTTGCACCAATTTTAGGACTAAGACCACTAACCAGAATTCCCACATGTGGCTTTTCCTTGTAGCTGGGCTTCCTTTCAATATGGTGATCTCAGGGTATTTGGACTTCTTACATGGTGGTTCAGAGCTCCAAGTATGAATGCTCTAGTAAATAGGGTGGAAGTTGCATCATCATAAGGCTGTGAGCCAGTCTCAGAAGTCACACAGTGTCACTTCCACCATACTCCATTAGTTGAAGCAGTCAGAAACCCACGTTGATTCAAGAAGAGAATTAAACTTCATTTCCTATGAGTTAGTGACAAAGAAATATAGTAAAAGAGCACATGGTATGAGGAATATCATACTATCTTTGGAGAATAAAATCTGGCAGGACCTAGGGAACTGGGTAGCTGGAAGAATGGGAACAAAAATGGATAGATTAATAGTAGTAAGTTTATTCAGTGCAATACCAAATAGTAAAAATGAGTGAACCACAACTACACATATTAACACGGATGAAGCTTAGAAATACCGTGTGTTATTGAAAGTGCAAGTTGCAGTATACTTAATGGTATGCTACCATTTTTATAAAGTTCAAAATAGTTAAAGATAAGCAAGACATTTTTTATTATTTTAGGTTTACCTACATATGTGATATGACCCTAAAGAAAAAGCGAACCGATGAGAAAAGGGAAAATTTGGTGATAGTGGTGACTCTGAGGGTGATAGCTGGCAAGATAAAGGAATGGAACAGAATATACAGGCGGGGGATGCCTGGGTGGCTCAGCTGCTGAGTGTCTGCCTTCGGCCCAGGGCATGATCCTGGAGTCCCGGGATTGAGTCCCACATCAGGCTCCTGCATGGAGCCTGCTTCTCCTTCTGCCTGTGCCTGTGCCTTGTTCTCTCTCTCTCTGTCTCTGTCTCTCTTTCTCTCTCTCTCTGTCTCTCATGAATAATAAAATCTTTAAAAAGCCCCCAAAAGAATATACAGGCGGTTTCTAGGTCCTAATACTGCTCTACTTTTGAGATAGGGAGTGGTTTTGGGTGTTTGGCCCACCTTTTATTAATTTACTGTTAGTTTGTCCATGTTGGCTAGGTGGTTAATTTACATATTCATTCAAGAAATACATATTAAGAGCCTAATATGTGCCTGACATGTGTTAAACTATGAGAATAGAATGATAAAGAAGACAGTCATGCATGGTCCCTACATTTTCAGCAGGGGCTTGTGGTGAAAAAATACATAGTAGGGGAAGAAAGTAAACAGGACATGACTTACAGTAAAATAAGTCATCTCACGGGAGGACAGCAGCCGTGAGGGGCATATGAGTCAGGATAAATCTCTGTAAGGAAAGAACCATCTTCATGCAGACCTGAAAGATAAATAGACAGAAGCAAGAGCATGTGCAAGGAAGGGTTCAGCAGGGACAAGGACCTAACAAGTTTGTGGTATTGAATGAACATTAAGGATGAAGCAGGAAATAGGCAGAGATGAGCTTGGACAGTTAAGTAGGGCCTAGATCATGGAAGGTCTTGCAAACCATTCGCATTCTAAAAGACTCTTGGTTGCAGGGGCCTGGAGCATACCTTGACCAACTCAAATGGGAAGGTGATTTTTATCATAAATATGTCATACCATCTATGGAGCCCAAGGATAAGGGTGGGACCAGTTTACAGGGACATCTCAGACCAGGAACTGGAATGCACTCAAGGCATCAACACTCTCTTGTCTTAGTGCATCTTTTTGTATCTAACTTCTCTCTGCTGACACCTCTGATTCTAAGGGTCACGTAACAAAAAACATGACCACTGACTTTCTCAGTTCCAAGTCTTAAATACCCAGACAAAGAGACCTAGTAACTATGGCTAGTGTAATAATAATGCAGCTCTCATGGAAGCCATATAGACAGATGGGAGCAATTACTTGAGAAAGGATCCTCCAATGTCCTTAACCTCTGTTAAAAACTGATAATTTTCCTAAAGGTAAAAGCCATTTTAATAGGATGGCAATATAACATGATTTGCATATTAGGGAGATGAATTTGTCCAAAATTTGGAGAACTGTTTTGGATGGTGGTGATAAGGTCAAAGAGAGAATAATGAGTTGGTAGCTTGCCTCAGGTGAGAAAGAACGTGGTGTGGGTGGTGGCAGTGGGATTTTGAACACGTGGTGAATTTCTGTATACTTTATACTAGGCTTGAGAGTTTCAAACTGTCATTACAGCACTCTTCCAGAAAGTCTAGCACCCAAAGAGGGGTGGTAAATGTTTTAATGGCCAATAAAAGAATCTTCTCAAGGAGGGGAGTAAGTTCTTTTTCTCTTTGTGATTCCTACAGAATGGATATGATTCACTGAAGCTCACTGTTTTGAGCCCCCTTAATGTCTGCATCTATCCTTTTTGTTTTATTCTCATTGCCATAATGAGGGGATAGATCTAGGTTTAGGAAGTCCCATTTTGGAAAAAAAAATCAAACATTATACATACAAAATTAGACCAGGAAGTTAATTTGTATTTAGACTGGTAAAAGGAATCATAACTGATAAACACCACAAGCATTACAAAATCCATAAAAGTAACAGAACATTTTTATTAATTCACTACTTCCATACCTCCCCACAATTTTTTCCTCGTATATATATATTTTTTTGGCTACACACTTGCTGATCACCTCTTTAAAAGCTAAGGATTGTGTAATAATTTTTTAGAGAGACTAGAAAGACAATTCAGTCTTTTTCCAGCTTAGTGGATTGAAATTTTAAAAATTAATAATAGTTTAGTAAAGTTTCTGTCAGCATCACAGATCATTATTATAATGCCATGTAAATTGCTCTCAACTATAAACTAGTCTCAAACTTAATTGTTTTTAAATGAGTTGCTTTAGACTCTCTGTGAAGTGAGGCTACAAGTATATATGTGTTTTATAAACCTAAATGCTCTAAAAAATTTTACTTTGTACAATTCCATTTTATAAAGAAAAAAGTATAGAGTGTTTATAACACAGTTAAACAGTTATAATGCATATATTGCATTGTCGAATATATTCCCACAGGAGAAGACATCCCTTTTGATTAGTCATCAATAACCAAATCTTCCATGTCCAACTTTACATATCTGATAGTTGGTAGAATTTTCCACAGACTTGGCTTCTGGCTCCATACATTTCAAAATGTGTTTCTCCTCTACCACCCACACCTTTGGGGCGTAAGGTCTGAGGGCATATTATGTTGCAATACAAACTGTGGCCCTGCACCTTCATGTCAAGACTCTAGGTAAGATGGCACTGGGGCACAGGAGCATTTCTGAAACCATATCTGGGCAGGGAAAGATAGTAGTACACGGAAGTGAATGAAAACCACATAAATATACCTTATTAAACCCGAACTAAATCTCTCTCCAACTAAAATTCTTCTTAGTCCATTCCCATAATGCCCCATAGCCTCTCTAGAGCACAAGGAAAGGAAAGTGATATGGAAGGAAAGTAGAGGTGTGCTCTAGACTGAATGTTGGTAGCCCTGCCAATACATGCATGGGGGCCTGAAACTCTGATGGAATGGTATTAGGAGGGAGGGTCCTTGAGAGGTGATCAGCGTTAGTTGAGGTCATGAAGATAGTGATCTCATAATGAGGTCCTTATAAGTGTCTTTATAAGAAGAGGAAGAGACCTCTCTCTCCTCCCATGAGGACAAAGAAAGGCTATGTGTGTATAGAGCACCTCACATGGCTATGGGCAAACCAGGAAGAGGGCTCTCATTAAATTTGACCATGCTGGCACCCTGATCTCAGACTTCCAGCCTCCAGAACGGAGAAAAAAAAAATGCTTGTTATTTAAGCCACCTTGTCTGTAGTGTTTTCTTATAGCAGCCCATGGTGACTAAGGGTGGAAAGAGACAGTGATCTTAACCAATTAATATCTCATTTTTGCAAAGTTCACAAAACCATCTGACTGTGTGAGGTATTGTTAGGGTCTTTTCTGAGGCCTTAGATGAGGCTCAAGCAAGTGTGGTACCAAAAATTGAGCTTCATTAGCTTCAGGTAAATTCATCTTTGGCCACAATCCTAATTCTAGCCCTTAACACTTCATGCTCAGATCATCACATTAACCTTCCAATGAATTTCTCTGGATCAAGTCTCACCTGCTCCTCAAGCAGGTTCCATAACTACTGCAGTAATCTCTCCCAAATACCTTCTCTGCTTAAAGGCATCAGACATTCATGGAATAAAGACATTCATGGAATAAAGTCTAAATCCCTTAGACTGATAGTTGAGGTCTCTACAATAGGATTGCAATTTTTGTTTACAAATTTTTATCCTGTGGCTTTCTACACACACACACACACACACACACACACAGGCAATTATTAGGGGGTCTACTTAACAATAGGCATTTCCCCAAATGTCAATATTATATAAATGTTTATAACAACCCTGCACAATGTGTAAATGAAAGAACAGACCTCAGAGACAACAGCTGGAGTTGGAAGATAGCTCGGACTGACTCAGTTCTCCTGCTCTTTCTACTGTACTATGCGCCTCTAACTCAGTCCTTGACTCTCTGGGTGAATTTGGATATGATTAAACCTCCATTTAATCCATTCTCTCAGAAAACCTTTTCCAATTTACTCCCTCAAGGGCCCTTTCCTACTTTGAACCGCTACAGTATTTGGAATCTATATTATTCAGTGGGCATGTACACTCTATATGGCCTTGCATTTTTAACTTAATCCCCCTATATGTCCCAACTGCAGCTTGGCTGTAAGATCTTTGAAGGAGGAGAGAATAGTTGATGCTTTTGTGTATCCCTTGCAACACATGGCAAGACTCCCTACACCATTTAATAGATAATTCTAGAATGAATATATTTGTTCATCAGTGGGACCCACAAAATTAAGGTAAAAAAAGGGGAACAGCCAGCCATTGCCTCTCACTATTAATATCTCTACCCCATTATTAGATTATTAGGGGAAGGACAGTTGCCACTGGTGCTCAGTTTTAAACTCTTCTCAGGAGTACAGCTGCTGATTGACAAGACCTCAGAGAATATTAAAACAGCACAAGCACCAGTTGGCACTAGCTGACATAGCGATGCTATTCCCCAAAGCACTACTCTCAGAGGTGACTGGCACACCCATCAGCTTTCACAATGATGACAGAAAATAAAAGGGTTTGGTTCCCTAGGGATCTGAACACTTTAACTGGAGAAAAAGTTGACATTTCCTGAATCACCCTGACGCTTGTCTACTGTTCTCCAGTATAGTTATATTTACCTTTCTATCATATTTATTGTTGGTCTTTATTTTTTGTAAGAACTACAACATTTGATTTTTAAGTTTTACTTACTATTTTCAACTTTGTGTCATAGAACATTTAAAATATATATGGGGGTACCAGGTGGTTCAGTAGGTTGAGCCTCCAGTTCCTGGTTTTGGCTCAGGTTGTGATCTCAAGGTTGTGAGGTTAAGCCTTATGTCAGGCTCTGTGCTCAGCAAGGAGTCTGCTTGAGTTTCTTTCTCTCTCTACCTCTGCCCCTCCCCTGCTAAAATAAATAAATAAACCTCTAAAAAATAAAATATATACAAAAGTAGACAAAATAATTGGACTGATCCCCATATAAGCATCACAAAGCTCCTAAAATTAACATTCCAGGGCCAACCTTGTTTCATTTCTCCTTCAACTCAGGATTTTTTTTGAAGCACATCCCAGAAATCATATTATTTCATCCTTTACTCTTTTTAAAAATATGACAAAGTAAGTGTCTTGACAAAAGAAGCTCAATATGGGAAAATTTAGTGATAACACTTTTAACATGACAAATTTTTAGAATCAGGATATTTGATTTATATTTTATTTAATTTTACAAAAAATGCTTATGTAAAATATCTCTTTATTTAAAAAATCCTGAATATAGAAATCCCGAGTAATAGCAAAAAGATAAAAATTAATCTTGTTCATCTTGTTCAAATTTTGGGAGCTAGCTAGCAGGAATAAGTAAAATGTCCAACCAGTATAAATGTTAATCTGTTGTTTCAGCTGGAAAATGTTTTGAACCTGTTTACCTCATTCATATATTTCTTTCATGAGAAAGAAATTCATGAGAGAGAGAGAGAGAGAGAGAGGCAGAGACACAGGCAGAGGGAGAAGCAGGCTCCATGCAGGGAGACTGACGTGGGACTCAATCCCGGGTCTCCAGGAGCACGACCCGGGCTGAAGGCAGGTGCTCAACCACTGAGCCACCCAGGGATCCCCCTCATTCATATATTTCTATTCTGCCAATCCAATTCCTTAACAAAACATCTATAAAATTTGTTTGACTTCTGAGTGGTCACTGAGTCATTGAGGCTTCCTCAGGGGGGCGTTTTGCAGCACTGATTGGAAACAATAGTCATACAAAATGGGGAAGAGTGTGTTGGTGGCAAAAGTCCCATCTCTTCCCTCTTCAGCTCTCTTGATGTTAGTTTTCCTCTTGCCATGAAAGAGAGTGGAGGCTTGTTTGGACACTCCCAATAAAGTTAGAATGCAGGGCAGGTGAAAAAAGTAAAACAGACAATTTAAAAGACATTTAAAGAGCCTATAATGAAATTCATTCAACTTCTTAATCTTTTTAGTTTCTGATGTCTCTCATTGTCTCTTAGAAGGATTCATGCTCTCCTCCTGGTTGCTATGATGAGACACATGTGGAACTTTTCATTTTCCTGGATTGTGTAGACTTTAGCTGTCATCTTTACTGAATAAGCCAGCCTACAAGACAGCTAAGTTCAGGCCTTTTGTTATTTTTATTTTTTGTAATAGTAAGAAAAAAAATGACTGATGTAAAAAGAGGAATGCATTTCTAAACTCTGCTGAGGGGAGAGTCTCTGTAGAAGGGGTAAATGATGAGGGAACTAGAAATGCTAGTCTGGGGGAAGGTGTAGAGGTCTCTAAATCTGAGAAGGGGGACAAATGGATAGTTTAGAGGCTTAAAGGTAGTAGAAATCTCTGCACTGTTCCCTTTCTGTCATTACTCTTAAGAGGCAGGACCCCAGGTGTCAGGCTTTCAATCTCAGCAAATCCCTACCCTGCATCTCAGCGCTGGAGCCACTGTGTGATTTGGACAATAAACAGAGACAATGACCAGTGTGGGCTGAAAAAGAGTGCATTTCTCAACCACCTAAGACCTTCAGAATTTACACTGAATCTGGACAAAGGGGGGTAATAGTGCCCAAATAGTAGCCCAAATCAATTTTCCTATAGCCTGTTGATTAAACATTATTTACAAAAATAACAAATGTGCCATTTCTTAAACGTGAGATGTGAAGTAAAATTCATGACAGCTGTGTTTTATATTTTGCCTAATTTTGTTTTAAATTTGTATTTATTTATGATAGTCACAGAGAGAGAGAGAGGCAGAGACAAAGGCAGAGGGAGAAGCAGGCTCCATGCACCGGGAGCCCTACGTGGGATTCGATCCCAGGTCTCCAGGATCGCGCCCTGGGCCAAAGGCAGGCGCTAAACCGCTACGCCACCCAGGGATCCCTATATTTTGTCTAATTTACTTTCTCAGAGGACTTGAAAGAATCCTCAGAAAAATTTTGGGAAGTTTCTTTTAATGGGATTATTATATTTATGATTTTGAAGTTTTTCTTTCATGTTATAGACTGAACTGTGTCCTGTCTCCCACCCACACTCAAATCCATATGTTGAAGCTCCAGAGTCCCAATGTGATTGTACTTGGAGACAGAACCTTTAAAGAGAAAATTAAAGGTAAGTGAGGTCATAAGGGTGAGGTCCTATTTCAGTAGGACTGATGTCTTTATGAGAAGAGAGAAAGACACCAGGACTATGCACAGAGAAAAGGCCATATGAGGACACAGCATGAAGGCAGCCATCTACAAGCCAAGGAAAGAGGCCTCAGGAGAACCAACCCTGCTGACACTTTGGTCTTGGACTTCAGCCACCAGAATTATGAGACAATACATTTCTGTTATTTAAGCCAATTTTAAGTTTGTGGTATTTTGTTACAGCAGCCCATAGTTAATAGTTTCATATATAGGTCCTTATTCTCAGAGAAAATCTATGATATTTTACCCTAGTAGAAATCCTACTGTCAGGTGGCATTGGTTTACACTCTACTGGAAAAAATGCTTCACTTTCTGAAAAAAGTGCTGCAAGGGGCTACAGAACATACTGTATTTTCCATTGAGCAAATACACAGAAAGTGAATGCTCCCCACACAGTGACTAAAACAAGAAGACAATATGTGCAGGTGCCAGGGAAGGTACCACTATGTTAAATTTCACCATAAATACTTGCCTCAGATACTGTGGTAATGCTAACAGCACGTTAACCTTTGTCAGGGTGAAGTTGTTGAATACATGTTAGTTAACTGATGAGATGATATTAACTGATAAAAATTACTTTCTTACTCCCATATTTGCCTGTACACCACCATTACAATTCCTCTTAAAATCTTTAAAGATTGAGAGTCAATCTACTTATGATTTTATAGGCCTATAAAATTGCTAGTTAAATTTCATATGTACTATCCAAAAAGAGAGGGAACAGGAAAAATACAAGGATAAGGAATACCTATTGCTAAACTACCATAAGTTTCTAGAAGTCAAGGATATATCATTGTAACCTTGAGATCCTCAAACATGCCATTTTACATACGGCTGGCATTTATTACCGGTTTAGTGCATGTGACTTTGAGAGAAAAGCGTACAACTAATATGGCTGTAGAATAAAGAATAAATCTTGCATATAACATGCAAAATTCTCTTCCTTACTTTACAATTATATACTGCATGCACGTGAAAATATGCAAGTAGGTTTTAACTGGGTCAATAAACTGACACAAATGTAGGTATTCCTGAATTTTTAGATATTTCCAAATACCTATGGTATTAAGTATTATTAAAAACAAACAAATAGACTGTCTTAACTGGTCACTTTTTATTTGGTTGGCTTCTCCCTCCATCACTTTCTTGAGGTATAACTGACAAATAAAATTGCAGGATATTTAGTGTACATGAAGATTTGATATACACATACACTGTGAAAGGATTTCCACAATTGTGTTAATTATCACATCCCATCACCTCACATATTTACTTTTTTTGGGGGGGGGGTTTCTTTTTTGTAAAAAAATAAAAACATTTTTCTAAAGGGAAACTTTCTTACACTGTTGGTGGGAAATGCGAACTGATGCAGGCACCTTGGAAGATAGTATGGAAGGTCCTCAAAAAAGTTAAAAATAGAGCTACCCTACAACCCAGCAATTGCACTAGTAGGTATTTATCCAAAGGATACAAACATAGTGTTTCAAAGGGGCACCTTGCACCCCAATGTTAGAGCAGCAATGTCCACCTTAGCCAAAATATAGAAAGAGCCCGGATGTCCATCAACAGATGAAGATGTGGTATGTATATACAAAAGAATATTAGTCAGCCATCAGAAAGAATGAAATCTTGCCATGTGCAGTGGCATGGATGGAACTAGAGGTTATTATGCTAAGTGAAGTCAGTCAGAGAAAGACAAATATCATATTATTTCATTCATCTGTGGCATTTAAGAAACAAAACAAATAAACACAGTGGAAGAGAAGAAAAAATAAAATAAGATGAATATCGAGAGGGAGGCAAACCATAAAAGATGCTAGACTGTAGAAAACAAACTGAGGGTTGCTGGAGGGGAGATGAGTGGCAGGATGGGGTAATTGGGTGATGGGCATTAAGGAAGGCACTTGATGTAATGAATCACTAAATTCTACCTCTGAAATTAATACAAAAAAGTAAAGAAAAAACTTCCCCCCTTATTTAAGAACAAATGCTAGCAAAGATAAATAGTGTCTAAATTCTCTAAATATATCAACTCAGTAATATGACCATTTGATTTGCAATTTGTCATACATTAGTATGTATCATTACATTAGTAGCACATATCATATATTAAAACAACAAGGAAACCATTATTTCTAGATCCCAGGTAAACCCAGGATTCTCCCAGGAGTCAGTGGGAGAAGTACAAAAGTACAAAATCAGGTACAAAAGTACCTGATTCTATGTCTGCAAAACCAAATGCAGGATAAAGTTCCCTTCGTTGATCTATCACTTCACCTCTAAGTATTCCCTGTGACAATTAGAAGACAGGAGAGGGAGAGAAGGACCTGAGTGACCAGGGATGTGGGAGTGACCTACCTGTGCTGCTACATGCATAAGCCCAGTGTGACTGTGTTGGCTGCAGTTTAGCTGCCCTCTCTGCAGGCCCTGCAGCCTAATCATAACAATAGCAGTGACATCAGAAAGCATTTACTCAGTGTAGACAAAACATATAAGTTTGTGCTAGGTGGTTCCATTTGTTATGTTTAATCTTACCAAAAACTCATGGCAAAAACAAAGTTTAACTTGGTTTCTACTCACAGGGAGAAGTCTAATGTCACAAGCAGTGCTAGAATAGAACTGTGCCCATGCTATGGATCAATTTAACCAGTATCTAAAAAGGCTTTCTTGAGGTGGTTCTTTGGAACTGGACATTAAATGATGGATCTAAATTTGCCAGGAGAAGAAGGTGCTGGGCGCTCAAGACAGAGAGAACCAACCTTGAAAAGCATTTGGACATGATACAGCATGACACATTTGGGGAACACTTCAAACAAACCTCAGAGTTTACCAGAACCCCAGAACATTTCTCTTTCTCTTTGAAAAGAGAAAACAAAAGTAAACAAACACCCCAGTGGCATAGTGGTTGTTTTTTATTGAGCCTTTTCTGTTGGCTATTTGACTTGGTATTATCTTTGCAAGAGCCCTACTAGACCTTCTATTTTATAGAACTGTTGGTGGGTGTAATTTTCATATTCTACCCTAGAAAATCTCAATTAAGGTTTTTATAAACTTGGAGGCCTTATTCAAAAGGCTATTGTATTTTATATTTTCAAAATAAATATTTATACTTGAAACTAAATTAGAGATGTTTTTATATTTACATAAAGCTATTTTATTTTCATTTTGTAATTTGCTTAAGCTCTAAAGGATAGTGAACATTGGTCTCTAATCAACTTTCTCATTTTTAAGACAACATGCAAAATGAGGCAATAATTTGAGTTTGGACAATGAAAGGAAAATTTGCCATAGATGTAGTCATGAATTACTGGTTTTCTTTTCTACATTTAACAGAGATAGCAGCATCCAGCTTTAAACTTCTAAATAATATTAGGACACCCTAAGTAATGAATTGCATTTAAGAGAGAATGTGACCTATGACTCATAAATGAAATCAATAATTTTACTATTGTTTATTAGAAAAAAGTCCACCTTCCTCTTAACTTTCAACATGAAGAAGACAAGTCTGAAAATTTTTATGTGAAGCCTTAATGTCCCAAACAAAGGTATAGGCTGGCAATGGACTAAACAGAGAAGTAGTAGAGAATTTTGGTTTCTTCTGCATGCAATGTGAGCATATTTACTTGTCTTAGACTGAAGCAATGTGGTGCATTTTTTTCTGAAATAGCTGGTGTTGGGGGGCACATGTCCCCTTAAGAGGTTGCAGTTTTAATTAATTGCATGGATGATATTTTGCCCACAGGATGCTGCATTTTTGAATCTTTCTCTCTGTCCCTTAGTGTATTTCTCATCCCTGGAAGACTGCCTGCAAAGAAGGGCATCATAGGAACTACAGCAGCCTATACTTCCACAGTTCTGTTTCATGAAAAGGGTCAAGGTCAGTTTCTGGCTATAAAATGTAGAAGCTCACCTCTAAACCAAGAGGAAATACCAGCTTTATAATTTGTCAAGGAATTCTAATCTTAATATTTCAGAGATGTACATGCTCGATAAACTATTAAACATCAACTAGGTCATCCTAGGTAACCACTTTGCATATTTCTACAGTGCAATGTACTTTAGAAGTTTTGGAATCAATGGAAAGAAAAGATTAGAATCAAGTAGAATTTCATATTGCATCTCAGAACTCAAAATTCATGTTGTTCAGTAGTAGGTAAACTTGGCACATATCTTCTAGTTTAATAAAGGCTTAAAAATGTAGCAAGACTATTAGTTTAAATAAACTTTTACATAAATACGGTTACCTAGGAATGCTCAAAAGATCAATGTTTAATTTTCTTGGCTCCCTCAGTGTCTGCCTTTGCACAGTTTATTTGCTCCTCCAACTATACAAGTTGCAGAATGTATAAATCATGCTATGGCTTTTTTTTTCTGGGGAAACTAAGTCATTTCCAGGCTCACAACATGAGTTGAATTATATAGATTCTCTGGTTTCAAGCACCAGAATACTCTCCCTGTTATATGTGGTCACGTGATTCATTATTACAGAGCTTCCCAAACACTTTTGGTCATGACACACCAAAAATTGTCTTAGTCACATGGCAAACTGGAGTAAATGGAAGAGGGTACTCCCAGTGATGGGGCCAGGGGTTCCAGCTTCCCCTGTCTCCTCTCCACAAGCCTGAGAGAGAAGTGTCTTAACATCTTGGTACACTTACAATCTATTCACAGGCACACAAATCAATTTATTTAGAGCTATTTTAATAGCTCATCTAAGAAGTCCAAATACTCATCACCGTCGATTATCACATTTTAGATTTGAATGGGGCCTAAGAAAATTTTTAGACTGACCATTCAACTCACATAGAAGACAACCACAGAGGAAAGCAATAGCATGATAGAGTCAGGGAAGAAGGGATTTTAGAAAGAGAACTAGGTCTGAATCTTAGAGGGGCTACTGTTGAGTATGTTTGTAATCTTAGGCATGCTACTAAGCCACTCAGAGTCTCCATGTCTTCATCTGCAAAGTAAGGATAATTTTAATTACCTTGCTATAATATTTTAAGATTAGAAATAGCGTATGTGAATTACATACCTAACATGGTACGTGACACATAATTAATTGCTAATTTCCTAAGTGACTTTTCTAGTTTATGGGGCAAGATATAGAGCCTGAATTGAAATTCCATACCTCACTTCCAGCTTGGTGCATTGTTCATACATTGTGGTGTCCCAGATATTTCAAAATATTTTGACCCCTTATGGTAAGGACTGGAGGTGTGCCCCCCAAATTCACATGTTGAAACCTTAACCCCCAATGTGATGGTATTAGGAGGCAGGGCTTTTAGGAAGCAATTAAGTTAGGTAAGGTCACAAGGGTAGAGCCCACATAGTAGGATTAGTGTCCTGACAAGAAGAGCTCTCTCTTCATGTGCAAAGATGCAGCAAGGAAGTGGCCAACTGCAAACCGGGAAGGGGGCTCTCACCAGACAGCAGATCTGCTTGTACCCTGATCTTGGACTTCATAGCCTCCAGAACTGTGAGAAATAAATGTTTGCTGTTCAAGTTGCCCAGTGTATGATATTTTGCTCTAGCAGCCCAAACCGATTAAAATACTTTACTTTCATTACTTGGGCTCACTAATGTAGCTCATCAGTTTGGTGTTACCAACCCCCACTTTATCCTACAAAGTAAGCCTGGGGGGAAAGAGATCCTTTGGTAATAATCCTAAAAGCAACCAATATTTGGGGAGCATTTACAGTTTTCAGTGCTTTTTTCAGACTTGGAGCTTCTGAATAACCTTGGGAAACTGTAACAGTCCATGTTTTCACTACCCTTGATGTACAGATGAGGCAACCTCAGTCAAAGAAACTAAATATGGTTGAGGCCTATCACCCCCGCATGACAGGACATGAACAGAGTCTGTCCTGGACCATTGTATTTCCACTGCTTTGCTTCACTGCTGGATTTGTAGCAAACTGCAGATGAATGTGTTGATGGTTCAGACCCCTAACCACATAACAGTGGATCAGTACATAGTGATGAGAGAGGGGGGAATAAGATATGCACTGGGGGTGGAGAAGGCAGGTCTGAAGGAGGAAGGGGACACAAGAGGACACTTCTAGCTTTGCTAGAAGCTAAGAAGTGGGTGAGGCTAAGGCTTCTCCAGATGTCTTCAAGCCATTAGGATAATTTCAATTTGCTAAAAGAGTACATTATTTGAGGCCTCTGTACAGTGGCAAGATGCCACCTAATGGTACCACACCTTGCCTTAGGCACAGACTGAGTTTTTCTGGTATTCTGATAAGATGAGGGAGTATTTTACCAAGCATTATTTTACTCTTTTAAAAAAGATTTATTTATTTAGGAGAGGGAGAGAGAGAGAGCCAAGTGAGTGGAGGGGACTAGCAAAGAGAGAGGGAAGGATCTCAAGCAGACTCCCTGCTGAGCATGAAGTTCACAGACCCTGAGATCATGACCTAAGCCAAAATCAACAGTCAGATGCTTAACCAGCTCAGCCTCCCAGATGCTCCTATTTTACTCTTAATTAAACTTTAAAAAATTGAAGCGATACATCAAAAACAAATTGAAATAATTTAATTCAACCAATATTCATGACAATATAAATTGGTATATACTGCAGTCACTTGGAGAACTGATTCATCATGCACAATTTCTAAGTTTATTTACCTGGTTTCAAAGACAGAGAAGGTATAAAAATATAAGAAGTTAAGATTAATATTAAGAGATAGTAACTTATCCATATATATTTAACTTTGTGGGGAATAGAAAAAGATATGCTGAATTGTGCCAAATGTATGTGCAGTTAAAAATAGAGGACAGATCCAGTGAAATCTGATCTTAAATCCTTCAGCAGGAATTGGTACAGATCCTCATTTCTCTGAAGAGCACTAATTTTTGACTCTTCAGCAAACCACTTGCTCTTTCTAGACTAATTTTTCTCATTTATGAGAGGTTGCACTAGGCATTGGCTAAGCTTTTCATTTTAAACTTACTTTAATAGATGATCTGGGTATTAAATAGTAAAGATAACTTCAATTTATGGAACATATAATAAATATCAGATATTCTGCTGGACTTTGTGCATGTGTGTGTGTGTGTGTGTGTGCAATATCTGTAATCTGTACTACAGTCAAGCAAAGTGAGCATAAGTCTCATTTTATATAAAGGGAAACTGAGGCTCATTTCATTTGGTGATTAGCTTAAATTAGAATCCAACCTTGTTTACCTATAAAGCCTACACTCCTTCTTCACCATATACATTCTGAAGATGTGTAGAGATGTTTGATATTCAAGAAGCCGGTTTGAATATACAGTCTAATCACTCACTTGTTCTACAAATCTTTATTGGACTTTTATTATGTTCCAGGTACTCTGATAAGAGCTGAGTCTACATTGATGAATACAACCAATAAGGGACCCCTACCCATGAGGAGTTTCACTGTCTTATAGAAGAGTCTGTTACTTAACTATTCCAGCAAGGAGAAAAACATAAATGGTTGTTATTGGTAGGTGCTATTTTAAGTCTCCAAATGCTTTAAGAAAAAGAAAAATAATAATTATAAAAAGAATATAATGCAGCCATTTTGATTCTTGCATTTTGTCTCTAAGGTAACAAAGGTTTTTTTTGTGTGTTTTTAAATTTTATGCATTTACATATTAATTTTTGTTTTAGGTTTTTTATTTAAATTTTATTTAGTTAACATGTAGTCTCACCTTAGTTTCAGGAGTAGAGTTTAGTGATTCATCACTAACAGAAAATAACCAGTGCTTATCACAAGTGCCCTCCTCAATACCCATCACCCACTTAACCCATCCTTCAGCCCACCTTCCCTCCAGCAATGTTCAGTGTATTCTCTATGGATAAGAGTTTGTTTTATGGTTTGCTTCTCTCCCCCACCCCGTTCATCCTTTTGTTTCTTTTTCTTTTTTTTTTTAATTTTTATTTATTTATGATAGTCACAGAGAGAGAGAGAGAGAGAGAGAGAGGCAGAGGGAGAAGCAGGCTCCATGCACCAGGAGCCCGACGTGGGATTCGATCCCGGGTCTCCAGGATCGCGCCCTGGGCCAAAGGCAGGCGCCAAACTGCTGCACCACCCAGGGATCCCTTGTTTCTTAAATTCCACATTTGAGTGAAATCATATGGTATTTGTATTTCCATAATTGATTTATTTTGCTTAGCATTATACTCTCTAGCTCCATCCATGTTGTTGCAAATGGCAAGATTTAATTCTTTTTTATGGCTGAGTAATATTCCACCACACACACACACATGCACACACAAATACGTATATATATATCATAACTTCTTTATCCACATATCAGTCAATGTACATTTGGACTCTTTCCATAATTTGGCTATTGATAATGCTATCATAAATATCAGGGTGCATGTGTCCTTTCGAATCAGTATTTTTGTATCCTTTGGGTAAATAAATACCTAGTAGTGCTCAACTCTTTTGAAAGACAGTGATAAAGTCATCCCTCCTTAGGCAAATATATACACTAAATTTTTCTGAAGGCTCATCATAGGTAGTCTCTCTAACTCCACTTCTTAAGAAACAGAGTCTCTGACTACATCTAGAGTTAAAAATAATTAAGAGTATTTCCACTTGTGCAAGAAGCCATTTAAAACATACAGATAGCATGAAAGGCACATGCACACTATTTCTAGAAATTGACTTTTTTCTTAACATTTCTAACGTTAATATTAATTAGCAGAGAATTAAACATAATCTCTGAGTGTTTATTAGCTTTGGGAAATACAAACTAATTAAGAGTAACTAATGTATATCTAATTAATTAAAACTTACGGTCCCTTCTCAATGTGTTTTCTTTTGTTTCAAAATGTAACAGAATCTACTGTTCATTGTATTAGGTATGGACTAATGAGATTTGTGGTATTTAATCTATTCTTGATTTCATCTCCCTGTCAACCTCTCTGCCTTACTCCTGCTAAATTTGGTTGTATATTGAATCTAATAGTCTCTGCACTTTCTCCCCATTCATTACTAACCCCAATCTGGCTTCAATGCACCTGTTCCTATTATAAGTGAATCTCAAAGTGAAAGATAATCATATTCAATTTCCACTCTTCCTGAGAGTGAAAATCTTTCAGTCAAGTGGAGAGAACTTCATTGTGGAATTTTTGGTATCCTTTAAATGGGGCTTAGTGTAACTAGACTTGCCCAGATGTGCCTGAGAAAGAGTGTCAAAAGGAAAAGATCAAAATAAAGGCACTAATGAAGCCAAGAATAGTTGTCTATTGTTCTTGACTCAGATCATTTTTTAAAAATGAAATGCTTGACTGACACAGATTCAAATGCTTGCCTTTCTTGACAAAGGCTAACTCAATGTGTTGACATAATTGTGCAAAAGTGCCTCACTAAAGTGCCAAATAAAACAAGACATAAGCTCCAATAGATGTTGCATTGACAAATACAATTAAATATTTCTTAAGATTTTGCAGATAATACAAATTATTCCTAAGAGATTTAGAAATTCAAACACCCAAGAGAAATCTTGCCTTCACTTCTTTTGATATTTTCCAGTTTTAACTGTCTTTGGATATCATCTATTGTGGTATTATCAATGTTTTTATTATTTACTCAATTCTTATTGACATCTTTATTCCTGCAACACCCTGTTTTCCTTATACCCTGAGGCCTGCAGGAATGGAAGGAAGCTTTGTTATGTTCAGACTTTGTTAAAGGGAAAGGTCATTTAAATAAAACTTTCAATAGCCCAAGTTCCTGACTTGTAAGTTGGGGGTTATTCTGCCAACTTTCTCCGAGTATATAAAGTAACTTCAGAGCATAGAGACTATTGTCGTTACATTAAAATAGATGACTCATGCTGTGTGTATTTCCAGGATGAAGAGTTAGTTCCTCCTGCATTTCTTTCCATGTGGCCAGAGCAGAGGGTCCTCCTCCCAATCCTCCCAGACTTCAAAGGAAATATTATATTCCTGTTTCCTTCTAGTGTTGATATAGGGATGGAATTAGAGAGTTTAGGCAGACAACATCTCTCCTTTCTAGAAATATCTATATGTAAGTAGTATATACAGAAATTTATCTAGATGTCTGTGCATAGAAACATATGGAGAAATTTATCTCGAAATATATATATTTTGAAAAAAATACAGCAGTGATCCAGTTTAGTTTACACTGTAGAGGAAAGAATGCTGAACTCTGAGTTAGAAAATCTGCATAGTTACTAGTCATGGGCCCTTAAGCAACACATGAAACATCTCTAGATCCAGATTAGTTTACTCAATGGTACACAAATGATAACTCTTGCCCTATTTCCTAGGCTATTGTGAGTGTGAAATAAAGTCATGTATGTGAAAGTGACTTAAAACCTGTGAAGCTCTATGCAACTACAGAGGGCTGTTATTGCATGACACCTTCTACTTACCTGTAGTGGTCTACACCAACTTAGCTTGTGTGTCTATGGACCTCATCTGTAAAATTTATATTGGAAGCCAAAGGAAAATGGTTTGATCTATACAAATATTGGTTTTACCTATGACATTTACATCTTAAGGGGCAAAAAGTGCATTTGTGTGAATAATTGTGCACAAAAGAATGTTAATAAATGAAGTAGAAGGAAGGGTTAGCATTGTGCCCTAGTCAAGGGAGTAATTATACATTTCAGGGTGAAAAGTGCAAGTTGCAGGAGCTGCCTGTTCGCTGGTGCCAAGACAGCTGTGTGTTTAATCTCAGTAGCCCAGCCAACTGGTATCAGCTCTGTTATCGCTCATCACCTGCTCCTACCTCTGCTGTTGTGTGAGAACCAGTGAGACTCATGGCTTGTACTACAGCAAACTTTAGTTTGGATTTTTTTCCTGTCAATATGTTGAATTGGCAATCTGAAATGACCTCAATTAAACTGAACACTCGGGTAGAGTAACTTATCTGAACTGATTTGCTTTCACCTCCTAAACATGAGGATTAGTATCTATTTTCATGCCTGTGTTAGCACATGCCATCCTCGATGCACTAGTAGACATACAGAGGCTCTATCCTCTCAAATAACCAGTGTTCTTTCAGTGTGTTCGGCTTTGGTCTGAGATTCAACTTAGTTTTCTTTCTTTCCCTTCTTTGGCCAAAGACACTCAGGTATGTTTTTTGGCACATCTACATTTCTATAATTAGTTTGTGCAAGTGTGCATAACCCGCAGGCTACACTCTTACCCCTGATGTTTTGCAGATGCACCCAAACACCTACAAAAGTGAGTTACATGCTCTTCCTCAAAGCCCAGTTCAGAATGGCCAGGTGCCACCGTGCCTCTTAGTTTCTCCTATGCAAGCATGGGTGCTGGTTGGCTCTACGGTTACATGCTGGCATGAGTTTGCTAAACCACTGCCCTTATGGAGGTTGTGTTTTCTCAACCATGACTTCTGAGTCTTATAATACGTGTATGTTTAGGGCTTGGAGTAGAGAAAAATTGTAGCTGTTTTTATAGATTTGAACTACTTCCTCCCAAATCCAGCTGCATGTTAATATTATTGTCACCATGGATCCTAGCTGGTGGCACTCTTTTTTTCTAAATATTTTGGTATCTTTTTTTTGAAAGGAGATAGTTAAACATTTCTGCAATAGCTAAGTGTGCACAGACCACAGGAATACATTTGTGACATTTTCCTGCCAAACAAGTACCAAGATGTAGAATATTAAAAGTTTGATTCAGATTAAATGAAGTCATTTTAAAATTAGCAGAACAGCAAGAAGTAATAAAATTATGGTAGCATTTTGGCACATGTTCTGGCATTCATATATTCACAAGTCCACCTTTCACTTGCTGAAATAGCAAATGGTTACTATATCTGTGATATATTAATCATGTTTCTGTTTCCTAGATCACAAATCCAGGTTCAATTAAGCTTGGTTAAGTCTAACATCTCTCAGATAAATAATTGATATTTTCAAAAATTCCCAGGTCAGATATTCTGCATAACTTTAAAAAATGAATCTCTCTCTATTTCATCTGTGACTAAAATGCAGTGGAGATTTTCAGAAAGGTTACATTTCACCTTAATGTTCATAGGTAGAATTCCTGGAATGCTGCTACATACCTTAAGAAGCATTTTTTACAAACATCTTTAACATGTATATGTTTATAAGCATTAAGCTTAGTAGCAGCATTAGATATTAAGAGAAAAAATATTCATAGCTGTTGACAAAGCTACTTTTATACAGTATTTGCATTCTTGAAGATTTGCATGTCCGTATTTCTAGAAATGTGATATTTTACATTGACTTAATAGCAATTGCAGAAATATGTTTTCATAGACTTATCTTTCAAACGCCATGCAAATAATTTTTCAGAGTATGATAAATCTCTTTTCTTCTTTGTGCATTTTCCTTGCAAAAGTCTTCAGTTAATATGAATTGCTTTTATTGTGAGAAAACATATTTATTTAAAAATTTTATAAATTTCAAACAATATCCAACACAAGATTAGCTAAACTTGTGTTATCTTCACACAGTGAATTAATTTCTATTCACTAAAACTCATATTATAAAAGAATACTTGTGATATGAGAAAATAAATAATATATCACATAAAAAGCCTATTATAAAATAGTAAATATTAAGTTTTGGTAAGAAAACTGTAAGTGTATACATGGATAGAGAAAAGTACAGTTTGGCATATTAACTGTGGTTGTCTCTCAGTGGTAAGAATGTAGATGCTTTTGTTCTTCTTAAAACTTTTTTACATTTTTCAAATTACTCTGAGAATTGTATACTACTTCATAAGCAGGAAATACATATATATAAAAATAATAGTGTATATAGTGCTTATATTCATCTTTTAAAATTCTATATTTAGCAGGCATGTTAAGGAGAGTACAGGAAATCTGGATTGAGAGACCAGAACAACAAAATTCACAGAAGTGTAATAGGACACTACATTTGGTGAATGGCAAGTAGACCTACAGAGCTGAAAAGGTAGAGAGGGTTAGATTATTTAAGAGCTCAGAAATTTAGATTCTATAAAAGATGACCATACATACTGGTTTACCTGAGAGGGTCCACTTTAGTCCTATTGTAGCAGCATAATTATTAATAGCATCCTCCATTATTAGCAAAATTATCTAGTTTAGATGATATATCATGTGGTCAACTTATATAAATACTAGGAAACCACTGAAACTTGTTACTAGGAACTTAACCAGATTTACATTTTGGAAGGAGGTCCTTGGATGCATTGCGCAAAAATGAATTTTGGTGGGGAGAGGATGTGCAGGAACATGGGCAGGGAGATCAACTGGGAGACTATTGTAAAGTTTATGAGAATGATGTCAGTAGCAATAGGGTTATTGTAGACGAGACAGAAAGGACATTTATATAGAAGAGCAGGTTTAAACATTCATATAGGAGGCATTGAGATATTTTAATGTAGAAATGGGGGTATCTTGATACCATTTGTGAAAAGTTCTTAATTTAAATTTGAATTTGAATAGCTTCATATATCAGGGCTTCTGTACTGGACAGAGAAACTCGAGATTTTGGTCTGTGAGCTGTGAGAGAGACATCTGGCCTGTAGATGTAGCTTTGTGAGGGATCAGTTAGGTGCTGGCTGAGTAAATGCATTTGGTCAGCAGAGCTTGTATACTGAGGAGAGGGGAGGGTACCATATTTAAGAGATTAGCAGAGGAAGAGGAGTCTGCAAAGAAGGGTAAAGATTAGTCAGAGGGTTGGGGAAGTCCCAGGAAACGGAGTTGGTTTTGTAGTCAAAGAAATTGAGAGTATCAAGAGGGGAGCGATTAATGGTAATCAAAAGCCTTATGCTGGGGATCCCTGGGTGGCTCAGTGGTTTAGTGCCTGCCTTCGGCCCAGGGCATGATCCTGGAGTCCCGGGATTGAGTCCCACATTGGGCTCCCTGCATGGAGCCTGCTTCTCCATCTGCCTGTGTCTCTGCCTCTCTCTCTCTCTCTGTCTCTGTGTCTCTCATGAATAAATAAATAAAATCTTTTTTTTTTTAAAGCCTATGCTGTAAGACATCCAAATAAAATGGACACATTTTGGAAGGATTGAGGCTAGAAGATTATAGAGGTAGAGAACCATTTGGAGTAGAAGAGTCTAGGTCTCAAAAGAGTTGAACTGCTGTTGAAACTCCACTCTCAAAGGGAGTGATAAGGGAGAGAGTTCAGGAATAAAAGCAATGGAATTTGATGACTGATTCAGTGTTCTAGGAGTTGTGAGGGTGGGATTCAGAGTTGACCAACAGAAATCAGTATTTGTGAAAGGCAACAGTGAGAATGAAGGATGAAATACAAAACCTCACTATGCCCCAAGTCTTAAGGAATTATAGTATAGATTTCTTGATGTAGCTACTTTCGTAAGCAATGATGGCTGTGCCAACCAGGAAGGAAACCTGTTTCATAAGTGCAAGGAACTGCTTTTTTCCCCCTTCTTTGATGATATCAGACAAGAACCTGGAGCTTTGTTTACCGTTTCAGCAGGGCAATGGCAGCAAAGGCCCACAGATGAAAGAAAGGTGGAATCCAAGAAAGGAAGACAGAATCAAAACATCCTTTCAATAAAAAGAATGATCACTGAAGAAAAGCTCAAAATTTTAGGAACATTAGGATGGGAAACATGCAAATAGTTGTATTCATCTGTAAGCTGCTTTTGGGAAGGCAACGTGGTATAGTGGAATAAACAATTGAACTGGTAGACCATACAGTAGATTTAGGTTCTAATATTGGTTCCATTGTTAATTAACTATGATCTTGGGACAAATGTGATTTAACTCTTCTGGGTATCAGCTACTCATATGTAAGAAGATTATTGTTAAAGTTTATGTTTTTTAACTTTAAAGTTCTATTAGTATAAAGGCCAACATAAAATTACATCTAGTGTGCTATGATAAATCTGAGTCCATGAAACTATGCTAAATTTTGTTGACTTGTGTCACAAAATTTCACTCACTGATATTTAGTGGCTGCGTTGGCCATAGAAAACTAATGCTAAAACAGATAATACGGGAATAAGCCAAGTTTTGCAAAGTTAAAAAATCATAAAATACGTAAAGAGTTATTTTCCAAGTTACAAAGAAAAACGAAAGAAAACAAAACAAATAATGAGGTTGTGTCTAACCTGAGAACCTGTAGGACAAGTTTCAGTTCAAAGAAACTGTTGAAGGCCTCTTAATGGTGCCTGGAGGGGTAGACAGTGTGGTGGGTTAGAGAATAGAATACTTTTAATCTTTGGTTTCAATACTTACTCAATTCAAAAAAAGAAAGAAGGAATGAAAGAAGGAAGAAAGGGGAAGGAAGAAGGGAAGGAGGAAGGAAGGTAAGAAAAAAAAGAAAGGAGAGAAAGAGAGAAAAGGAGGGAGGATGGGAAAAAAAAAGAGAAAATGCTATCTGTTGTTTATTGTTGTAAGAAAAGTTTAGTGTGGTAGAGCATAACTATAGTTTCAATCCTTAATCTTCCAGTAAGTGTGTTGCCTTGGGCAAGTAATTACCCATTTCTGGGTCTCCATTTCTTCATCAGTAAAATGAGAGGTTTGGGCCAGATCATTTTGAAAGTTCCTTCTTACTCTATGGTGTTACAACATTGACAATGTAACTCACATGGCCCAGGATTGTGGGTTTGTGTTGCTCAGAAAGGAGTAAAGCATAGTGTTGGGGAAAAGTTATCTATTCATTATTTCACTTTAATGCATATATTGAGTTTTAGGAAATCGTTTTCAGCAGACCAAAGTAAGAAAATAAAAAGCAGTCTTACCAATTAATGAGCCCTACTATTCCAGCTGTGATAGAGGGGGTGCCTGGAATCACTAAATCTGCCCTTCAATGGAGTCCGGAGGATTCACCTCTTCTGTTCTCTCTGCCATCCTTCTTCCAATGTTAGTCCTAGGAAGATGTGCTTGTCTCTCCTGCAGAAGAAAAAGGCAAGCTTCTGTCCTAGAGAAGGAATGTGGAGGAGAGCTATAAAATATCCTTAGCTACTCGAACTATGGAAATTCATGTATTTTATGCAACTAATAAGTATTTAGCAAAGATGGTTTATAAATTGTTAGCTTTTCTGCACTCATGTACTTTGATTACTCCTTTGAATTGCTGAAGTTACTCTGCAAAAACATGAGAAATATCTTTGTTGAAGAGATGGCTTGCCCTGTTTTTTCATGTGCCAAGCTCCCTCCTTGTACAAAAACAAAAGAAGATTTTCTTTGAAGATACTGCAAGTTTCCAAGAGGCAGAATTGTCCCCCACATTCTCCCCGAAAGTAAGGGTCTTCTTTTAAAAATCGTTTTTTTTTTTTTTTTGGAGCAGGGTTGGGCAATACTTTCATTGTCAGATTCTTTACACTTAATGGAAGTGCTAGCTGAAATTCTGGAATTAGGCGGGTCCTACATGTTTAAGATTTCCAGAAAGCACTTGAGTTTGGACTGTCCTTAAAGCCGGGTAAGGGTAAAAGAGTTCACTCTGTTTAGATTCCCAGGGTGCACCGGACTTCCCTGCTTCATGTAAACAGCTAAAATGACAGTGTGATGACTTCTCTCAGGATTGCTGTATTTTTTTCTTTTATTATAGAGATTGGTAAAACACTTTACCTGATACAAAGGGACAGAAGAAAGCAGTGCTTTTTAAAAAATATTAAACTTTGTGGGACTTTAAATACCAGGTTTTGGGAAAAAAAGGGTTGTTCTTTTGGTTATAATATTCTTGATCTTAGGGAGTTAGGCCTGGCTCACTATCAACTGTTTTTTATCCTTTTTGCATCTCAACTTGTGAGGCTATGGTATAGAACTCCGCGCCCCCCCCCCCTCCTTTTTTTTCACATGGAAACATTTTAAAATCTTAACTACCAGGCACCATAGCTCTTCAGTAGGGGCATTTGTTAGAAATCCGAGAAATGATGCATTATCCATATTTCTAATTACTAATATTTACTACTTTACTATTTTCTCAAATGTCATTCAAAAGCAAAGGACCTTAGTCCTTATTCTCTAATATCGGGCTTGGCTAACCAATTCTTTGCTCTTGAAATTCTCCTTCTTTGACATGTCCACCACCACCACTCTGGTTCTTCTCCTTACTTTTCACCTTTCCTAATTAATTTTTGTTGTAAGTTTCCTTCCACTTTACTTCTTCTTCAAACCTGGCACTTTTCTCTCTCCAAACATTTCTGGAATATGAGCTCTTTCTTATGGCTTCATCTAGTATTTCTAATTGTTAACTCAAAATCTAAATCTCTTGCTTTGATTTGGTATCAGAGTTGCACTCTTGAGTCTCCAGGTGCTTCTTATATGTTTATAACTTGTGTAATTAGTGCTAGGTGAGGTAAAAGTTAATTGTGTTTCCTGTGAGTAAACTGCATTGAAAAATTATTAGTACCTTTATCTGTGGAAGCAGACATTCACTATGTACAGATCTTTGCTTTCTTAAGTTACACAAATATAGGGCTTTCTGTTTAAGAAGATAAAAGTATTCTCTTGCATCAATTTGGGTACTACAGATAAAAGTTCATGACAATACATTTGACAATTCAGAATAAATATGCACCTTTAAAACTATAACTTATTGGGGCACCTGGGTGGCTCAGTTAATTGTCTCCCTTCAGCTCAGGTCCCCAGGGTTGTAGGATTGAGCCCCATGTCCAGTTCCCCACTCAGTGGGGAGTCTGCTCCTCCTTCTGCCCTCCCCCTTCTTGTGCTTTCACTCTCAAATAAATAAAATCTTAAAAAAGCAAAAAAAAGATAACTTATTAAAACTGATGCAAATGCTCCGGATATTTAAAAAAAGAAGTATTGACAATGACAAATTACCAGGTGATTACAAAAAGAGGATCAAGAGGTCAATGTCACTTATAAACATAAAAACAAAAATCTCAAACATAATATTAGCAGAGAGAATCCCACAGTATGTTAAAGGGATGGTCTTTCACTAGTGTTGCTGATGTGGCCTCTGGGAGGGTTAGTGTTATCTTCCAATATACTCATTTCTTGTCTGAAGGCTTTCTCTGGAACATATGCATGGAGGTCACAGATACCAGAGAATTAACACTTTCCAGAAACAGTGATTGATTGGCAGGAAGGAGTTGGGTTATAAATATTCCAATTCCCTTATGTCTCAGGTGGGATAGCTCTGAGACATGTGCCTATACCATTCCCCAGTGTTTCTTGGTAGGCTTAAGCTCCAGTCACTGACCATGGCCACTGGCTTGATAATTCATCCTTTCTTGTCTTCCTTTTCTCCCTTGTCTCACTTCTCCACTCCCTTATCAGAGTTTTCTCCTCAATAAACTACTTGCAATGAAATCTTTTTCTCTGGGCTAGCTATGTATGTGTGTGGCAGGGGGGTGGGGGAAGAGGGAGGACCCAAGCTAAGAAAATAACCAAGTTGGAAGCTGGATTATTCCAGAAATGGAAAATGCTTTTAGCTTTAAAAAATCAGTGAATTTCATCCATCACATTTACTGAATAAAGGAGGAAAAAGATACCATAGGATTATCTCAATAGATGCAGTAAAAGTATTGTTTTAAAAGTCAATACTTATGGTAAAAATTCCTACCATAAAAGGGAATTCCTCAGTCTGAAAAATACTAGGTATAGAAAAAGGAATTGCTCAATATGAAAATTCTGTATATGTACAGAAAAATCCTACAGGAAACATAATAGTTATGAAATATTTAAATTTATGTCTTTAAGATAGGAAACAAAATATTTGCTATCACTACTTCTATTCAACATTGCACCAGAGGTCCTAGACAGAGAAACAAGGCAAGAAAAAAGCATACACTTTGTAAAAAAAGAAACAAACTGCCATCATTCATAGACAAAATAATCATTGGTATAGAAAATTCAAAAGAAGGTACCTACAAATTATTGGAACTGATAAGTGAATTTAGTGAAGTAACTGGACATAATAGGGTTGATATAAAAATAAATTTTATTTCTATATACTATCAAATAATAATTAGAAAATGAAATTCAGGGGTGCCTGGCTGGCACAGTCAGTAGAGCATGTGGCTCTTGATCTCTGGGTCATGAGTTCAAGCCACATGTTGGGGATAGAGATTGCTTAAATAAAGTTTTTTTAAAAAGAAAAGACAGGCACTGGGTGACTTAGTCTGGTAAGCGTCTGCCTTTAGCTCAGGTCATGATCCCAGGGTCCTGAGATTGAGCCTTGCAATCCCCTGTGGCGGGGAGTCTGCTTCTCCCTCTCTCTCTGCCCCTCCTCCCACTCATGTGCATGATTTTTCTCTCTGTCAAAGAAATACATAAAATCGTTTAAAAAATTAAAACAACAACAACAACAACAATGGATAATAGCATCAAACACAACAAATAGCCAAGAATAAATCTAACCAAAGATGAAAATAAGTCTCCATATGACACAATAAAACATCATTAAGATGAGCTAAAGAACTAAATAAATGGAGAGATTTGGTAAATTTTCATTAATTGGAAGGCTCAGTATTATAAAGATGTCATTTCTTTCCAAGTTTGTCTGTATCAGATATTATGCAAGTACAATGTACTTTCAATCAAAAAGTTAATTTTTTTTGTTTATTTGCCCTAGAAACTCTGACAAGGTGATTTTCTATTTATGTGGAAGTGTAAGAGGCCAAGAATAGCCAGGATAATCTGAAAAGAACTATGGAGGACTTACATGAGGTTTCAAGACTCACTATAAAGCCACAGTAATTAAAATAGTGAGATATTGATGCTAGGATACATACAAGGTGAAGAATAGATTTAAGAGTACAAAACTTACCACAAATATATGATAATTTATATTAAAGGTGCTCCTGGGGCAGCAGGAGAGGCAGAAATGGAAAGAAAAGCCTTTTTAGCATATGGTACAAGATGTATTGGTTATCCAAATGAAAAAAAGGTAAACATTTATTTTTACTTACTATTGACACAAGAAAAGGAAGAGTGAATAGTTCTAGTCAAGAAATAGAATCTCTAATTTAAGACCTTCTTGGAAAGAAATATCCAGGCCAACTGAATGCTCCAGATATTTAAGGAAGAAATATTACCAATAGCCAATTATTAGGCCATTGCAAGATATCAACAGGCTACTCTCACTATGAACATAAAGGCAAAAGTCCTAAAAACAATATTAGCCATGAAAATGCCACAATATGTTAACCATAGAAAGCACACTATATAAAAAATAAATTCCAAATAACTGTAGACCTAAATGAGAAAGGTAACCCAATATTCTAGAAAATAACATGGAGCGTATTTTAATGACTAAGATATTCTTAAATAGGCAAAGATTCCCCCTTCAGCTTTATTGAGATATAATTGGCATATAATATGTATAAGTTTAGGGTATTGATTTGATATACTTCTATATTGCTACATGATTACCGGTGTAGTGTTAGCTAACACCTCTATCACTTCACATGCTTATCATTTCTTTTTTTTTTGTGGTAAGACTATTGGAAGATTCGCTCTTAGTAACTTTCAATTATATAATACAGTATTATTAACTATAACCACCATGCTGTACATTCCACTGGGATGAACTTATTCATCTCAAAACTGCAATTTTGTACCCTTTGGCCAACATCTTCCCATTTTCACCTCTACACCCCAGCCTCTGGTAATCACCATTCTACTTTCTATTCTATAAATTTTTATTTATGGATAGCTTATATAATTGTTTTTATTTGTAGGGAGAACAGGGGCCAGAATTTTCTATGTTGACATTTTGACAAAGATTTCTTAAATAGGATGTAAAAATTCCTAAACATAAAAGAAAAGCTTGATAAATCAAATTATATTAAAATTAAGATTTTTATTCACTGAAATATATCCTTAAGAGAGTGAAGAATTGTTGTTAAACTATGGACTTTTACATAAAAATCATAAAGAATGCTATAGAAAACATTCATGACCTCATGACCCAGCTTAAGAATAAGCTTTTATTTATTTATTTTTTTTTTATTTTTTTTTTTAAGAATAAGCTTTTATATGATATACATTACACATATAGTTGCTATTTTTATTTCTCCTGATCACCAAACCTCAATGTAATTACTTTCCCTCTCTTCCCATCCCCTGGGGTTAACCACTTTCTGGAATGTTGTGTTTCTCCTTTCCCTGCAGGTCTTTATAGTTCTATAGGAGATGTACCCCCAAATAATATATATTACTTTATTAGTCAGGGTCCCAGCAGAAAAATGATAGTACAATCCATTGGGTAAATGAAAGAAAGTTTGTAAAGAGTCTTTTTGCAAAGGTGTGATAAACTTCAGGAAACTGAAGTAGTATCTTGAGACTAGTGGCTTTGGAGTTCCACTCCTATCTCTGAATTTCAAGAGCTAAGGAAAACTATCAAAGAAAGGATGTGGGGAGAATAAGGCTGCCTGAACAGAACCCAGCCCTTTGGTCAAAGTAGGCTTCAGTCCATGAAACCTTGCATAGAGGGAGCCAGGAGGATGGACTTCTCTGATCTCACACTCCTGCCTCATGATGCTCCTCAGTGAACCCAACTGAAATCCAGAAAGTATGTGTGTTGTGTGTGTGTGTGTGGGAGGGCAATGATGCAGAGGACAAAAGTCAGGGCACAAAGAAGTGTAGAGAAAGGAGAAGAGTGCAGCCAGGCACAGGGGAATGTACCTCCCTGTCAAATATGCATTAGCACCTTCAGCATATTACACTATTATAGTAAATTTATTGTGTTCTCTGTGTATCCTTTTGCCACTTGCTTTCCTCTCTAGCTTTCTAAAACTTGATCTGAACTTAGTGTGTATATATATATATATATATATATGCATATATATTATATACATTATATATATAATGTTATTTCTAGACAGATATTGATTCAAGAAGCAAGCATATTGTGCTTTCACCAGTTTGGTCTTTGTTAAAGTTTGTAGTTGCAAACAACAAAATCCACCTATATTATTTCAAGCAGAATAATAATTTTTTTTTTTTTTTTTTTACAAAAGGATGTTTTACATCATGGAGTCTCTGCAATGGCCGGAGAGTCAAGCTTGATGGCCTTGTATTCCTAAATAATCTTCAAACTGCAATGCTGTACCACTCCACTGGGGCAACTTGCTGTGGGCTTTGAATGTTGCAGGGGACACTAGGAAGTAGGACTATTGCTACCACAGCATCTGAAGGCTGGCTGTCTTTACCCCTTTGCCAGCAACGATTTAATACTGTATTTTTTCATTCACTCCATTCTCTTCCAAACTCCTATTTCATCTGAGGTGCACTGGAGAGGCACAGGTCATGAGCTCATACTCTAGCTTTGAGGGAAATTGGGAAAGCAATTTTCTAGGCTCTGCTTTGGGGAGGTGAAGACTTTCTTGTCTTTATCCTTTAGTGCTAATTAGTGGCATTATTCAAAATAACTATTGACTGCCTTTTTAATGATATTTGTGATTTTTCTAAAATAGTATGAAATGCCATTTTATTGTTGGTGATGTATCTCATTATTTGGTTTTCTTTCTTCATTAAAATTTTAGGGATCCTTGGGGGAGGATAATAATCTTTAACTTTTCACAGGAACTAGCATATTACTATGAACATAGGAAGTGTAAAAGAAATGCTTGTTTTATGATTGTTCCATGGTTTGAGTGTTGAGGGACTAGAGACCATGGTCAAGTAATAAAAAGAAAACATATTTATGTGCATTCTACTGTCCAGATCATGATACAAGGCAATTCACACAATCCCTATTGCTAGTTATCCAGGAGTATACTTGTCATTTATTAACATGCTTTTGATTTTTCTTTCCCTATCACTCCAACTTTTAGATTAAAAAGAGGGCAAAGGCTGGGAAATAACATGGTATTTATAAAAGTCCAAAGGGAGATGAAACTTGGATAATAAAATAAAATAATCAACAAGACTGTTTTGGGGGAGAATTTTTACGAAGAAATAGGAAGTTGATTAGAGGTTGGATTTGTCAAACAACTTTTATAGTAGGAGTATGTCAGTAGCCCTTTGGGGGCTTCCTAAAACATGTCTTGGGCATAAATAACCAACTGGCCAATAAACTTCTAAAATGCTTGAGACCATAGGGCACAGAAAGAAGTTAAGTGAATGCTAGACTTGTGTTTGTGTTCACTACTCACTTATTGTATGTCTTATCTCCATCTGATGTGGGTGTGCTGATGAATATTGGAGTTTGAAAAACATGGAGGAGAGATGAGGCAATGTGTTAATCCCCATACATGAATGAATCCATGGTTGAATGGATGAATCCATGATGAATCTATGTCATAAGCCCATACTTGCCCACCTAGAATACAGTTGAGGCACTCAGGAAAAATGCTAATAAAATATATGGAAATCTTGGCAGAATAAATATAGGACCACAGACTTAGTATAAATCTGGGAAGATCAAAATCATGTTCCAGTTTAAAGAGAGAGAACAGTGGTAGCCAATTATTTATTTTGATTAGCAAAGGATATCTAAAAGCCATCATAGTTTTTGTTACCTAGGCAGTATGGAGATCCATGAGATCCAGGAAGCAGGAGTGAAAAGTGGAATCAATCCAAGGTCCAGTGTTCTCTGACGTTTACTGGCAGATAAGGTGTGTGTTTGTGTTCTCTGTGTGTATGTGTGTATTCATATGCTAGCATAGAATAAGGTTTTCTGACCTGTCTTATCAGCACATATTAAGCACTTACTAGGTGTAAAAGAGTTGTCTAAGTGATACTAAAGAAGAGAGGGTGCTCTCTGCTCTGTGGTGGGAAGAGCAACGTGCATCACTGTGATAGAAGCTCCATTGTGGAAATGGGCTCTGTTTATTGCTGTATTCTTAGCACTCAAAACAGCCTGGTGCTTCAATAAAGAAGCACTAAGTAAATTAATAAATTATTTCTTGAATAGATTCATCAGTTCCTCTGATGTGAGTGATGTTTAACTTTAAGTAGGCAAGTCAGATAGCGAAGACCTAAACTTAGATAGTGTATGTAATTCTCACGGAAGCATGAGGCTCTGAGACTGGGCAGGTGTGAAGAATGTATGACAATAGGAGACGCACATAGATGCTGTTTGCCAAGCTGGAGGGTGGCAAGCAAAAACAGAGCGAGCAGAAGAAAAACTGTAAAGATCCCACAAAGTAAAACCTCATATGACTCGGTGTAATTCTGGAATTCCAAGTGATAAGAGGCAGAGCATCTTTACTTGCGCCAGTTAGAAGTATAGCTATATATGAATAATGGTAATGGGTAGAGTAAGATTTTAAATTGTGAAGTCAGAAATAGCTGTGGGCTCTGCAAATAGGGCTACAGCTGCCAACCATAGAATAGCCTTTATGTACAGTGTGGAAAGAACAGTTGGTCAGGCAAAGGTTTTTTCAGCCACACCTGTTCACTCAGATAGCAATTGCCAGCACTGGTATCTCTTTATAAAGATAAATATATATTTTATATAACTATGTCTATGGTTATATACACATCTTATAAAGTTACATTGGTTAATTATGCTCTTTTAAATGAAGAATACAATCTGTTATGGCACTGGGTCAAAATTGGTATATCTAACGTCATGTAGAGGGATCTCTTAGTTGAGATGATTCTTTCAGAGTTATTAGTGTGGTTTCATTTATGAGTACAATACCAGTAGAACCTTGTTATGAATAACTCATTAATTATACCAAGCCAGGTATATCATGGGTCAAATCACTTCTCCTGAAGTATAACAACCACATATAATAAAGCCTGAAACAGTGCAATTGGCCTATTCGCCTTTCATTCGCTCACTTCACAAATGCATATCAAGTAACCTCCTAAACTGGAGGGATTATGGGTGATAAATTCATAAACTTTGTCCATAATTATCGTAAGGAAACTAGGTTTACCTTGTGAGGTGGGCACTTTAAAAGAATTCTTTCAATGTTCTGTGGCAATATTAATATCTGTTATGAAAACTTTTCATCCTAGATTTTTTGAGAAATGTCCATAGCATCTTTCTCAAAGTGGTTTTTTAGAACATCTATTGAATTTTAAACAAAAATAAAATAAAAGGTAAGTAGTAAGTGCTATTTGAAAAACCTGATTGTGTGTCATTACAATTATGAAGTTTAAAAACATAGCTACAGGGTAAAAACTTGTTGGAGCTGCTTGTCCCTCAACTCAGACTTAATCCATGCTATTAACTATGATTAAAATTCAAGATACTTAATTGTCATGATTTAGAATAAGTCTATGCACCCTACAACATGTTTACGTGGAGTATGTTTTTCTGGTTAAAGTCATAGAGGAGGAATTATTTGCCTGTTATGAGATTCTCTTCCTATATCAGAGATTATAATTTACAAATTGTTTAAAAGAAGTTAAATGATTTCTTATTTATCTATGGAAGGTGGTAATGTCAGGTATCCATTGCTACATGACAGATCATGCCAAAACTTTGTGACTGAAAATAATAATCATTTTATTTGCTCCCAATTTTCCAGGTCAGCTGGGAGACTCTTCAATTCTGAACCAGCTTTGTTCATCTCTATGGGCAACAGGCAGCTCATCTGAAGCTGGGTGGTCTGGGATCATTTCAATTGCCTATCTGTCAGCTGGAAGGTCAGATCATCTAAAGCCCTTCAGCTGGTCTCTCATTTTCCAGTTAACCTGGGTGTCTTCATATGGTGGTGGAAAGTTTTCCAGATACAAGAGAGGGCAAGTTCCAAGGTACAAGTCCTTTTCAAGTTTCTGCTTACATTCATGTTTGGCTTTTTGACCAAACCAGGTGAAAAACCCCAAGCCCCCAAGCAACTGAAGATTCAAGTAGTAAAGATTCTCCCCTTTGTTGGGAAGAACAAAAAAGTAACATTGTATGGCAGGAATTTTCTTATAGAAATGGCAGGAATTTCTAATAATTCATTTGTAATCTACCATTGTGTGTTCTACAGTAAATTTTACTCTTCTTGGTCAATGAATGTCAATGAGCATAATATTATGTAAATGCTAGTTTATTTGTAGGTTGATTCAGGTTCTTGAATTTTAAAAAAAGTCAATATTAATTCAGAAGCTGTTTTTGGAAAGTAACATTTACTTATAAGTAGAGATTAGGAAACATACTTTATCAAGAAAAAAGCCAAACATTTAAGAATTATTTGAGTACAATAATCAAAGCAAGTTGGTTAGGATAAAGAAAGGCTGACCTCAAAAAAATAAAAAATAAAATAAAATAAAATAAAATAAAAAAAAAGAAAGGCTGACATCTGCTTTGACTCTAAGGTGAAGCCTTTTCAGCTCCACTAGTAGGATACTCAGTCTTTTAGTTGGTATAATGTGTATAGGTCTCTATGGTTTTTTCTTTGCTTTTCTCTGTTCCACTCTCAATGGCCTATACTTTCATCCACACATCATCACCTATATTATAATGACTCCCAGTCCATATCTTCAGCTTTGACCTGTCTTTTGAGTGACAGATCTATTTAATTAATTGACTCCTTGATTATCTCTGGAAGGCTTTGCCCATAGGTAGTCCAACCTAGACATGTCTAAATCTGAACTCATTGCTATCTGCCCAAACTTTTTTCTCCTACTGCAATCTCTAACTTAGTGAGCGGTAATGCCAAAATCTATTTCATGTCCAAACTGGTGACTGTAGAATTAGCTGAGGCTCTTTCCTCCTATTATTGCCTCCTTTTTGCCCCTTTAATATTTCTGGGTTTTAGCTCCTCCAGTTCCACTGCATCTATCCCAATCAGACTCCTCAGCTCATCTCTCTGCTTTCAAGTTTTCCCCAAATGCTTGCAATCCCTTGAATTCCTAGAGCTTTCAAACTAATTTTAATATTTGCCTAAATGAGGTAAATTAAGAATGCAAATTTAATGTAAATAATTATGTTTTCAAAACTCAATTTCTAGAAAAAGTGTTTTAAGATGTGAATTTCATCATGTCATTCCAAAGCTTCCATCAAGAAACTCCTGAAATCTCCAAGATATGATCCACTTCTTATCCTGGAAAACAAATCTCTCTAGGATCTGACCTCTGGGTTCCATCAGGGGAAACTGCCAAGATGCTTTATGATATCTCTTGCTTCCTTGTCCAAGCTGATCCCTTGCCTTTATTATCCTTCTTGATCTCTTTCCTTCTCCACATGATTAACTCTTGCTCATTCTTTAAGAAATCTAAGGCCGTCTTCCTTGGGAAGTGCTCATAAGTTAACAACCAGACCTAGGTGGGTGGTCCACTGCTTTCCCTTATATGGTGTACAGCCATCATAAATCACATCCCATAGTTTTTAACTGATAATTTACTTTGGTCTTCTCTGTTGTTGATCTGTGTGATCTTAGCAGTTAACACAGTCCCTGACACAGAGCAAGTTCTCAGTACTTGTATTACTGAGATTGAATGAATTGATCGAATGAACGAGTGAATGGATGAAGGATGTGAGGAGAGTATGATTAGATTGGAGCTGTCCATGTGCCCTGGCTAGATCTCCACCATACATGCATGGTGGGACTACTTATTATTCAGAGGTAATTTATATAAGCCTGGGTGTTGGAAGGAATGCAAGTAGAGTTTAAGTTAAAATTCAACTGAGGGTATGAGTGGGATCAGGTTGAGAATGGGAACAGCTCTGCTTCTGAAAATTTAGAAGTCATTTATAAGTTATTTTATCATTGAAAAAGGAGGTCTGTTAGACATTTCTCTCAATACAATTGGGGGGATTCATTTTCTTTATTATTTGTTGCTAACTCTTAGTCTCTGCTGGGATTCTCTCTAAACTCTAATATTCTTCTAACCCTGATATCGCTGAGTGTTTTCCTAGAGAATTTAAACTAATTTTAATACTTGCCTAAGAGGCAAATTGGGAATGTAAATTTAATGTAAATAATTGTGTTTTTCAAAACCCAATTTAAATAGTTTTGGAATATCTGCTGTTTTAGATTATTCAGATCAATGCTTCTAGCATCTAACCATGGATAATGGAGTTGTAGATGATTAGTAAATTGAACCTGATTTTCTGTATTTATAAGTAAGTTTGGTGGTAACAATAGATTTTCCTGCACTTTCATTTTGGTGTATTCTGCTTTGAAAGAGAGATTATCTTCTATAAATGGAGTTCTTTTGATTTGCATCTTTATAATACATCAGGAGTGGTGTTAAGAAGACATTTCTATCATTGGTATAAATATCTATCTACTCAGTGAAAAGAAGAGTTTTATCACTAACTTTTTGTCCCACTATCTTTCTTTCCCAGGTACAGTGGGTTCTTAGTCAATATCTTTATTTTTCCCAGCAGTGCATTTCTCGACCATTTACCTGCAACCACTGACTGCTCCATTTTTTTTTGTTTTGTTTTGTTTTTTTGCTTATGCTCTGGCTATTATTTTCCCTTCTATTTTTTGAGAAAAGAAAGCTATCAGATAAAACACTTTTTAACTGCCTGCCATGAAACTTGGTAGGAATTATACCCTTTCTTGTCTTTCCTCTTTCTCTCACAAAGTAGGAGGACTCATTCTCTAAGGCTTGACCTGGCATCTTTGCCTAGAATCCATCTTTCTCCAGACCTCAGTGTTTCCCCATTAACATTTGAACACCCTCAAGACTCTCCCATCTTGTAACTTCACATTCCAGTCCAGGGTTTGCATTAACTCTCTTTTGTTTTAGAGCCAAATATCTTGAAAGGGTTGTATATTTCACTTGTCCCCTTTTCCTTCCTCTTGACTTACTTCCTACTTAGTCTACACCTCATTTTATTCTGAATTCTGATCCGTCTCTTCATTTAAACTTGTCAAGTTTATCATTGTTCTTGTCTCTAAATGCAATAGGTATCTTGAAGTTTTTATTTTATTGTCTTGAACATTCAATACTAACTGTCCCCTGTCAACAGAATAAGATTATCCAACAAGTAGACTAAACATATGCTTGAGGCTCTTGCAGAATCAAAGAAAAATTGAAGAAAATTAGCTTCAGTAAATTTACCTAAATTCTTCCATCAGAAGTTTAGAAAGAAACTATTTGGGATCCCTGGGTGGTGCAGCGGTTTGGTGCCTGGCTTTGGCCCAGGGCGCGATCCTGGAGACCCGGAATCGAATCCCACATCAGGCTTCCGGTGCATGGAGCCTGCTTCTCCCTCTGCCTGTGTCTCTGCCTCTCTCTCTCTCTCTCTCTGTGACTATCATAAATAAATAAAAAATAAATAAAAAATAAATAAAAAAAAGAAACTATTTTAATTTCAGCATATTTGTTGGTTTCATGCTTCATGAATGGACAGATATATAATATATGATAGTTTTAATATACATATATAAAATCTATACTTAGGTTTTAAATTCCTATGTCAGAATATTACAATCTTCTAATGTCTTTAAAAGCTTTAAACTAGCTCCCACTTTCTGGAACTCTCTTCCATTACTTTTGTGCTACTATCAATTCCTGGTTTCTCATGAACATCTCTTACTGCTGTTACTTCCTCTGCAGGATCTTTAAATGTTGATGTTCTTTGGGGTTTTGTCCTGACCTGTCTCCTTTTCTCACTCTAACCAAAGTCACTGGATGAGCTCATCTACATCCAAGCTTCAGTTTTTTTCTCTGTGATGATACCTGCCCAAACTACATCTGTGTGTTAGACCTCCTTTCTGAGTTCTTCATTAATATACCAAATACTGGACATTGCCCCTCACATACATATATTGGAGATGATTCAAGTTTACCATGCTCCCAAATGATTTCAATGTGTTTCTCCATAAGTTTCTCCTTTCTCCTCAGTGTTCATCACTTCGATGAATGATACTACAGTCCAAACCAGAAACCTGAGATTTTTACATAAGTCCTCCCAGTCCTTTGTCATTATAACCAATCAATCACCAAGTCCTAGGATTCTGCTCCCTGTTATGCCTTGATTATGCTTACTTCTTTCCCGAGCCACTAACACAATATTATAGGCCACCATCATTTCTTTTTTTAATTACTATGATAATCTTCTAATGGATACTTTCCAGTCTATTCTCCAATTTAGAACCCAAGTGATTAAAAAAATAATAAACAATGTCATCTTGTTTCTCTCCTGTATAAAGTCAGTACTTTTAAGATAACTTAAAAATCTTTCTGGGGTACATCCAGACAATGGAACACCATTCAGCACTCAAAAGAAATATGCTATTAAGCCATGAAAAGATATGGAAGAAACTTACCTTTTTAGCATAATACTAAGTGAAAGAAGGCAATCTGAAAAAGCTATATACTGTATGATTCCAACCGTGTAACATTCTGAAAGAGGCAAAATGATGGACAGGGAAAAAAAAAAGATAGGTGGTTTCCAGGGGTGAAGGGAGAGGGAAGAATAAATAGGCAGAGCACAGAGGATTTTTTGGGTAGTGAAAGATTCTGTTTGATACCAAAATGGTGGGTACATGGTGTTATACATATGTTAAAATCCATAGAATGTAACACAAAGAGTGAACTGTGGACTTGGGGTGATGTGTCAATATATGTGGACTATTTTGGACTATGTGTCAATATATGTTCATCCATTAATAAATCTACCACTTTGGTGCAGGGTGTTGATAGTGGCAGAGGCTGTGCATGTATAAGGACAGGGGTATATGGGGACTCTCTGTACTTGGTGCTCAGTCTTATTGTGAACCTAAAATTGCTTTAAAAAATAAAATATTAAAAAAAAAACCCACAACGCTCCATGGTGTGGCTTCTTTATTTCTCTTTAAAAGAATCTCTTCTCTACTCTGCCCTTGCTGTATTTGTTTTCATAGGGAACTTCTTTGTTTCCTATTGAGCTAGCCATTGTCTTACTCATCCCTGAGCCTTTGCCCATTTCATCTTACTTTTCCTCTTTGCTTGCTGTCTGCTTGTCATCCTTGATCATTTATCATACTACTTTGTTACTGTGTTTTCACTTTTCTGTCTTCTTTTGCCAGACTTTACATTCTGAGTCCATTTTGTTCACTATAGTATCCCTAGAACTGAGCATGCAAAACATTGAATAAATGAATAGGTGGCATAGGGTTTGAAGAATTTACTCCCATTCTTATCTAGAACTACCCTGGTTTTGTTTTCAACTGCTCTGAGCTTTTGGTAAGAAAGCACTCTAAGAAAAATTACCAGCCTAGGTTGCCAGATTTAATAAGAACAACAACAATTACAGGACACGCAGATAAATTTGATTTTCAAGCAGACAATGGACAGTATATTACTATAAGTATGTCCCCTGATATGTAATCTTTGTATAATATTTAATTTAATATTTATATAATATTTGGGATCATTTATACTAAAAAATCTATTCATTGTCTGGAATTCAAATTTAACTGAGCTTCCTATATTTTATCTGGCAACATTACTCAGGCCCCAAGATCTGTTTCCTGGCTACTGGAATCATTTGGTTAAACACAGATAACAGAATTGAGTAACTGCCTCCATCTTAAGCTCTCTGTAGTCAATTTCTGTTGAGGACTCCCCTTTCCTTTGCAAATTTTCATTTTTTAGTGCTTGCAGCAGGGCATTTCCATTTCCATGGAGAGAGATTTTGCCATTTACTAGGAGAAAAAAGTTTTGACTTTGAGCTATTGTGTTATTTATATATAATTCACACACCATACAACTCACCCATTTAAGGTGTACAGTGCACAATTCAGTATATGCAGAGTTGTGCAACTGTCATCACAATCTAATTTTAGAACATTTTCATCACTCCAAAAAGGAATCCAGTACCTATGAACAGTCACCCCCTATCTGTCACCTAACCCCAGCCCTAGGCAACCACTAACCTACTCTCTGTCTCTATGGATTTGGACATTTAATTTAAATGGGATCATATAATATGTTTTTTTTTTTTTTTGTGTGTGACTGGCTTCTTTCCCTTAACAAAATATTTTCAGGGTTCAATTATGTTGTAGCGTGTATTCTACTTCATTTCTTTTTTTTTTTCTTTGCTGAATATTATTGCACTGCAGGAATACCATATTATGTTTATCCATCAGTTGATGGACATTTGGGCTGTTTCCACTGTCTTTTGTAAAGGAAATATTCTAAAATAGATTTTGTATTTTGTATTTGTTGTCTATGGTCAAGCTTTAGAGGAAAGTAAAAACACTATACTTGTTTTAATAGTTAAAGGATTTTATTTTTATTCTGCTTTTGAAATTTCTTTGGATTCATTGACCTATCCCTGCTTTTATCCAAATCTTTTCTTTCACATAAGAATTGTTTAATACAAGAGGTATATTGGTTGTTGTGATAAGCAATGAAGATTTTTGTCAGACTTTATCATTCTGAGATCTCAGAAAGTTTAAATTTGAGAATCTGTGGTATTACAGGTCTGTCCAGTGTGGTATTTTCCATGACTACAGAGAATATTATAGACTAGAGCATCTGGAATTGATTGTTGTCTTTGGCACAAATGTGTGAAATTGTGGTGTGAGGCTGGAGTTTTTATGTTATATGTTTTTACATAATGTATTCTGGTGTGATCTGTGGATAACTGCACCTAAGATGGCAAGTCAAAATATAAAACCAAACCACATCAAGGTAATAAGGATTTTTGAGACTTCACAGATGTAGAAATGTCATTTTAAGAACAAGTAATTTCTTAGAGAATATGAGTACATGAGAGTCAACACTGACCATCGCACTATACAAGAATATTAATTAGAGCCCCATGGGGGCTCACTAGGCAATGTTTACATTAACCCACAGTAATGGAAGATTTGTAAAATTAAATATCTACTTACTGTGCTTACATTATCAATGTATGACTTCCTTTCTTCCCTCTCCAATCCCTCCTTCTTTTTCTTTCACCCTTCCTGTCTTCTTTCCTTCCTTCCTTCCTTCCTTCCTTCCTTCCTTCCTTCCTCTCTCTCTCTCTCTCTCTCTCTCTCTTCTCTTCCTTTTATGATTTCCCTCAAATCATCCAGGTAGAATAAATAGTCAGAAATTGCTTAAAGGAATCATAATACTTTGGGCATTTTAACATAAATATTGATGAATAAGGGGTAGAGATTTTTAAACTCAGGTTTTGTGATGACCTACGGAATATAGTTATTTCAAGCAGTATGAGCAAATCTCAAAATAATATGAATATATGTATTCACTTTAGTTTTTATAAGTATCTATCTTATTTAAAAATAAAAACATGTGAAACAAAAAAAAACTCCTAGGATGTAATTCTTTATAAAACTTGAATGAAGTCTTAATCTATTGGAGGTTGTGCATTAAGCAGTTTAAAGTGTACTCTGTTTTACAAATGTACCTTATTAAAAATTGTCTTTTTCAATATTCCTAAAATTGATGCTCAGAGACTAAATATTCAAGAAATAAAACAGATCACTCTGATCCATTAAACTGCATATTTGGTGTTTGACTTTCAATCAGGATTTATCGAGTGTTCATCGTCTGGAATTTTATGTTAACATTGTAGTGAATCTGGATTCATCAAATATCTACCACCAAGAAAGAAGAAAGAGACTAATGAATTTCAATGAATTGTAAGCAATATCCTGATTTCAGAGATGTAAAAATGAGAAAAAATATATTGTACAATTAATAAAAAGTACTAGCACTATTGAAAGTATACAAATATACTCAAAAGGCAACTGCACTCTAAAATATATAAGTCATTGGTCAATTTCATTCAGTTACAAATTAATTAAGCACTCTAAATATGTTTAGCTCTAGCCTCAATCCTAGTCCATAATTGGGCTGGAACTATTTAATTATCTAGAAGTTTCTGTTTTTTAATCATCTTCTCTGTGTACCACATTATACCATTGGAATGGGTGGAGTAGGTAGCTGCCCATGAAGTGTGGGTTAAAGTTCTCTGGGAAAGTCTTTATCCCTACTATTCCTTTACTGATGCCAGAAAATTTCCTGTAAGCATTTTCTTCCTTTGACCTTCTGTCCTTTGAACATACGAATATTTCTGGAAGGATGCATTGAATATTTTAATCATTAACTCTCCAATGTGGAATCATTGGTTACATTTTCCCAATGGGATAGCAACTAGGACTTTTCTTTTTTTTTTCTTTTAAAAGCACACTATCATAGCTGATGAGGAATCAGAGCTTCAGAGACCCTGTGTAACTTGTCCAAGACTGTGCAGCATGTAGGTGATTGAATTGGGCTTTCAGCTCTGCTCTTTACTGGGTCAGACTGTCTTTCATGAACATCTCAAATACACAGAACCAAAGCCTCCAATCTAGCTGACCTGCTGGAAGAGAAGAGCATAAAGAGAGAAGTAGAGAACTTGGGGTATTGACTGAAAGGATCAACACTAAGTGGAGAAAGATAGGGGGGTTGTTGGCTTTGCAGTGAGAAGGCAAAGTTTCTAAAGGGGAAAATGGAAAGATGCTAGAAGTGGACTGGTTGCTTCACAATTTCCGCTGTACTTGCATCAGAATTACTGATTCCCAGAATGGAGCTCGTGTCACCTTTAATGTTAGGTTTACTTCAATTCAATATTTTACTGTCGTTCCTCAGAAAGACTTCAGGACTCACTTGGGAACCCTGGCAAAATTTTATCTTGATTCTACAGCTGAAATTATTGGATTTTTAACCCACATGGAATGCAAATTTTTCTGACCAGTATTTAAGACATTGGTGCTTCCTTTTCTGCATTTTTTCTATGATTGCGACAGAAAGACAGCTGAAAAACTGCACTAAATATTAGTGTACAAACGTTTGAACACACCCACAGCCCTATCTGTATGTGAATCTTAATGGCAGTGTATAAGGCTCATCGAAAGATAAGAGATATTAGTATCATTTTTTTCTTAACAAGGGTAGTTAATATTGTCTGTCCTTTAATAGCAATGAAAAGTAAGCTATAGATTTTGATATGAAAACGAGGATATCATGTACCATTATTTGTGCAGGAGATGTGTGACCTGCATGAATGATACTGCTGCAAACTCTCAAGTCTAATCATCCCATTGAACTAACCAGAGTTCCTCGTTGGAAGCTGGAAAGCAGAAATAATGAACGAATTTATTCATTCATTCCACAAATACTTATCGAGCTCCTACTATATATATATCACCATGTATGTACTTTTCTGGGAGGTGGATATATAGCAGTGCACTAGTCAGACAAATCTGCCTTGACTCTAGTGGAGGGATACAGGAGTACAGTGAGGACAATTAGGTGCTTACGGTCATTAATAGATACAGTGATTTTCACACTTGCTATTCTCTTTGCTTCACAAACTTCTCACCCAGACTTTCATTAATCCCTATTTACCCTTTAGGTTTCTATTTAGATGGCTCTTCCTCTGGAAGCCTTTTCTGACCCCTGAGTTCAGGATCCCTGCCCTTCCCATCAACTCTCACGAAACTTTGCATTCTTCATTTCTCAGCTCTTACGCTGTATTGCTTTATTTGTGTGTTTTCTCTACCAGATTATAAATGTCGAGACAATAAGAACCATGATTTTTTTTGGTCTATATTTGTACCATCAGCAACTTGCTTTGTGTTTGGCACAGAATGGGAACTACTGTTTACTTAGTGAATAAGTGATCTAATGAAATGACTTCTCACACATTAGTCCCAGAGTAGAGTTCAAATTCATATCTTCCCTTATTACAGATCATTACATGGTTGTTTTGGTAGAATCTTCCAAGGGTGTGAGATCCCAGTTTACAAAGCATCCAGTCACTGAATTCCTAGTCCATCAGGGTGGCAGAGTGACTGACAAGATTTTAAAATGTTCTTATCTAGGCGGCATTTGAGTGGCTTAGTTGGTTAAGCATCTGCTTTTGGCTCAGGTCATGACTCCAGGGTTCTGGATCGAGCCCTGCATCGGGCTCGCTGCTTATCAGGGAGCCTGCTTCTCCCTCTCCTCCCCGCTTGTGCTCTCTCTTTCAATATCTCTGTCACTGTCTTGTCTCTCCCAAGTAAATAAAATATTTTAAAAAATAAATAACGCCATTTATGCCATATAATTGTTGCCTAATAAATATTCCTTAAAAAAAAAGTTCTTATCTAGGATGTACGGTGTGTGTATATGTGTGTATGTGTGTGTGTGTGTGTGTGTGTGTGTGTGTGTGTTTGAAGATGTTAACTTTGATTTGTCCCATCTTGGTACATGAATCCTAAAGTATACTTCATATCTCAATTCCTGCAAATATATAGTATAAGACCATCAAGGGATGACATAGCATAAAGGAGTGATACAGGAAGATAGTAGTCGTAGTGATAGCACTATACACTTATTTAGTCTAACTCTGTGCCAGGCAATGTTATAAGCACCTCATCCATGCTTATTTAAATATACCCATAACTCTGTGAGGAAACTGAGGCCTGGGAGGCAGGGCAGTAAATAACTTGATTGCATAGTGAAATAGGTGGACTCCAAAACTAGGCTCTAGAGTTCATATTTTTCTATATTCTACTCCTTCCATTTGAATACAAAATAAAACAAAACTATTTCTCTGAAAAAGCTAAAGAAAACCTAAAGTAAAAGAATAAAACAGCTCAAGAAATGCCATTTGAATTGGACCTAAACATTCTCTTAATATATTAAAAACTGATATATTAAAAGCTACCACTGATGCTTTTTTTTTTTTTTTTGCCAAGGGAATTAATTGCTTATTAGACAGATGGAAAAGTTCAGTTGAGGGGGAAAGCGCTAAAGTATGTAGCCAACGTGAGAGAAAGGGCAAGCTTGGCACACAGTGATATGCCAAAAATACTTGCAAAAATATGTCAGAAAGATAGCAGGCAGGTGACTAGCATCCCAAAGTCCACATGACTGAGGCCAACACGGGAAACAAAGAGAAAGCAATGAAAAGAAAGATGACAGGTGAACAAAAACCTTTTATCTTTTGAAAGAAATCTTGTGCAATGAAACAGAAGAGATGAGTCACAGTGCTGTAATTAGATAGGTAGAACATTGTACCTCACAGATTATTGGTAGAGTAAAAAATCTTAATGACTTAACCGATTAACATCAAATAATATTTTTGAGAAACATAATTTTTGACAATCCTCATTTTGATGAGGACTTTACAGCACCAAGGTAGATTTATTAATAACTTACCTATCAATGTTGAAGGTTTTTCCACAGTCCAGGGCTGGATCAGGTTGTGAGAAAAAGGAATGGAAATTTGGAAGGGCCTTTAAGAGATCTTACAAACAAATAGGCATGATGAATTAAAACTTGAACATAGGTAATATGGGTTTTAGGGTAGGGATGAGATACTTCATTGAGAAATTCTAAAACGGAATACAGACTTCTATTCTATAGTACAATACACACTTTTCTGAAAAGTCTCAAGTTTGGCAAAACCATCTCTAAAAGATAACAAAGCTCAGTGGAAAAATAGAATTGGAGTAGGTCATTCCAAACCTGTATAATTTGTAACCTGTGCCTGGCAAAAAAAAAATAACAATCCTAATTACTAACTCTAATTCAGTTAAAAAGACACGCAATACTCTTTAAAAAATAACACTACAGTACATTTTAGATTTCACCCTTGGGGGAAAAGCAACGGAGTTGAGGTGAATGTAAGATAGGGTGAATGTAAGAGAGAAACATCTGAATTCTGGAAATGACGGAAGGATGTGTGCAGGTTGAGGAACAGTTTCAGGTTTTGCCCAAAAGTAGAGGAAAGCCTCCCACTGAGCGCCTCCAAGACAGTGCTCATTGCACTGGGTTTCGTGCTGTGTCTGTTTGCAGCCTGCTCCAGTTAGCTGTGTTACTGTGTTGTGTTCAGCTGCTGTTACTCAGTGATACAAAGCATTAGGGGCTGGGAAAGTTTACGTATGAACCAAGATGGCTTTTGTGTAGAGAATCTATGAATTTAACTATGTTTCCATCCATCCATCCATCTGTCCGTCCATCCATCCCTCTGTCTGTCCACTCACCCATCTATCATCTACCTACCTATCTACCTACCTACCTATCTGTGTACTTAGTTAGCATGAGGGACTGAGGATGTTCTTAAAATGAGTCGCCCCCTCTCAATGCCCAGAAAACTGTGATTCCTTTTGTCACCATAGTACCTTAGAACTCCTTAGAACTCCCATTTGGATCTTTCACTGCTTGAAGCTGTTTCTCAAGTCTGTGACTCTTTGCCTTCTACTGTTGACTTTGGAGCTCAGCAATTATATTGATATATTTTTTGATTCAAATAAATTCAAAATTGAAATTCTTGATTCAGAAATTTTAAAATCTCCAAATATTTTTGATTATAATAAAGTTGGTCTCTAAAATCCCCCAAATTCCTTAAGAAAATATGACAAATCTGAATTATATATTTATCCTATGAAATTAAAGTAAACACCGGCAATTTTCTCCTTTGTATTGAACTAAATTGCTGTTAATGCTTTCCTAGTTCTATTTTTGTACTGAATGACTAGGTTATATGAATTTTTATTGCATGCTGCTTCCTTTGCATTGGTAAAAAATCATTTTGAGTGAAGAATTACTTCTCTCAATATAGTTTAATTATTTCTGAGGAGTTGGCAGATGAAAAAATGACAGGAATATTATTGCTTGTGTTTAGCTTTTAGCATATTTAACATGTGTAGCTAAGATAATTAGAATTAAAAGAATGCTCTTTTTATTTAATGAATTAATGGAATGGGCATCCAGAAGTTGCACTGTGAAAGTTCAACCGAAGCTGCTTAAACCTTCTTCCATAAATCAACTGAGTTGGTTCAGTAATTTCATAGCCAATAAGATAATAGTCTCTTCCTTTGCCTTACTTTTATCTTCTGCATTCAAGTTACATGCACACACTCGTTTGATATACAACTTTACTTTTAAGTTTATATGAAAGATGCAACATAATTTTATTCTAAATATGAACTTGACAATATGGATTCAAATTTGATTCACTGATGTGCAACCTTGCGTGTGATATCTGAGACCAGAAATTGTCAAATGATATATCAAAAAGGTAAATTAGCATTTTCTCAGTGCAACCTGACATGACAGATGGGTAGGAGGAGTGCTGTTATCTCTGAGAAGAGACTAAATATATTATAATTTGGATGTATACACAGACTGGATAAAGACTTTCATAAAAGAATTTTCAATGCAAAATCTATTTTCCACACTCATAATAATTAGTTAAACCCCCTCCATCACTCACTTCTTTCTATGCTTCTATGGATTGCTTTGCAAAGCATCCGTGCATAAAAATTACTTCATGGGATTTATGTTTATTGAACACATATTAATTTCAAGACACTATGCTAGACTCTAGAATACACTGGTAAGTCATTTCCATGTCAATAATATTAGTGGTAGTAATAATAAGAATACTCGTACTGATAATTGCTAGTAGTGATTGAATACTTACCGTTTGGCAGGAACCACTCTAAGCCCTTTACATGTATTCTGACTTTCACACACAGATATACACGCCACATAGTCAACTAACAATAAATGACAGGTGAGTGATGTGGGCAATATTTTTTTAAAAAATCAGAAGGGGTGTAACACCTGAAGAGTCACGTAGAAAAGGTGAAATCAGAAATGAGCCAGGGTTGGGTAGATAGCATGAAGAGATAAGGCATTTCTGGGCAAAGGGATGGAGAGCACAAACTTAGTGGTGGGAAAGTGCAGTCTGAAGGAACAAAATTTATATTAGGAAGGATGTTATGGCAGAGAAAGGGGGACCAATGTTAAGAATAAGGCTCGTGAGTGCAAAGCTGAGGGTTTTAGATTGATTACTGCATAAATCATGGGGATCCACTGATGTTTTTGGGTAAGGGGAGTGATTTGAAAGCAATAAATTTGGAAGATGTAAATGGTGGGAGTGCAAGTTGTGTTGAAGGGAGGAAAGGTGGAGTTAGAGCCTAATGAGAAGGCTATGTTTGTCTAAGAACTGACACAAAGTGGTGATGATAGGAAGCTTTACCTGCTATTTATCATAAATGAGGAAAGATGAATTGAGGATGACTGATTTTCTTGGTCAGATGATTGTCGGGATGAGGACCTGTTTATGGGAGGGATGTGATGAGTTGAGTTCTAGAACTGGTGTAGCACCGAGGTCTCTATGCACAGAAGGGTGCAGAACATACTCTGAAATTTGCAAGAGGGTCTCAGTGTTGGGAATCATCAGCTTGTAGCTGAGAGCCAGTCTGGAGACGAGGACAAATTCTGTTCTGCTGAGATAGAGAGTGAGAAGTGTGGGAGGCTAAGGAGAAAACCTGACAGTCGGTGGAGGCAGAAGAAAACCCAAACAGACTAGGACTGAAACAAAGATAACATGGCCATGGGAAGGTAGGGGAGGAGATGGTCCAAGACTGAGGGTGTCTTCCATACTATCTGATGTCACAAGGGTTCATGGAGAAAAGCGGCTGCATGCACACGAGTGTACTGCCGTTGCAAAGTCACTTGGCACCTGAAAGTACAGCGTTAGTGAATTGGACAGATTAAGACTTTAATTTAGATTGGATATTATTTTTATTGATCACAACAAGCTGCTTGATGTTATCAGTTGCCTGCATTCTAATAGTTCCCGGGCAGGCTAGGTTGTCTAGAAAAAATACCATTTATGTTTAGGTTTTCAACAATGATATGGGCCATAGATAAAGAAACACTGTTGGAGATTCCTGATATCACCAAATTAGAGGAACAAAATAACATGAGAGTTATTTAGAGTTATTTAATCGTCTGCTTTAAACTATTCTTCCTAAGGGAGGCAGAGAGTAGGTGAAGGTTGCTATCAAACCTTTAGTTTTTGAGGAAAGTCTGCTTGTTCAAGAGGCCTTTAGCTTTTGTTTATGCTTTTAAAACTTTTTTTTTTAATTATTATTTATTTTAGAGAGAGAGCGCATGCACACCTGAGAGCTCTCTCAGGTAGGGTTTAGAGGGAGAGGGAGAAAGAGGATACCCAAGCAGACTCCCGGTTGAGTGTGGAGTTGGATGTGGGGCTCCATCTCAGGACCCTGAGATCATAACCTGAGCCAAAGTCAAGAGTTGGACACTCAACTGACTGAGCCACCCAGCTGCTCCTGTTCTCAAAATGTTTGATTTTTAAAAATATTTTTATTTATTTATTCATGAGACACACAGAGAGAGGGAGAGACACAGGCAGAGGAGAAACAGGCTCCCTGCAGAGAGCCCGATGTGGGACTAAATCCCAGGACTCTGGCATCACATCCTGAGCCGAAGGCAGATGCTCAGCCGCTGAGCCACCCAGGCGCCCCACTCTCAAAATATTTTAAAAAGATAGATGGCTTGCTGATGACTCTTGGAATGTTGATAGATTTAAAAGCATGAAAGTTTTTCTATATAATAATAATTACACTCAGTGGGATTAAAATTCAAATGCCAGCATTCCCCAGAAAAATCATATTCTGCTAACCCCAACCAAATAACAAAAGAAAAAAAAAAACAACAAAAAATAATTCTCTTAGGAGTTAGAAGTTTAATTTCTGTGATAATTGGTGGTGAATGATAGGCCTGTTCAATACTGTATTCCAGAGTGGCCAAATGTGGCTATTAAATTAAACTTAATTAAAGTTAAATAAAGTTATACATCCAGTGCCTCAGTTTCACTAGCCACAGTTTAAATGCTCAATGGCTAGTGCAGATGAAGAAACTCTCTGCCACTGCTGTGGGTTCTGGTATAAGCTATAAAAACCACAAGCACAGCCTGGTATCACAACCAGATGTGGAGTGCCATATATAGATAACAATTTCATTTTAAAAGATACAACAATATTTCAAGACTGCTTTTGTCTTTGTTAAATCTCGTTACAATGGGGGTTATTTGCTACACTGCCTTGGGTTAAAATTTCTTTCATTAAGTAGCGTTTGCACATGGTAACAAGCTGTTTTCCAAATAACTATGAATGGGAGTTTGAGGTAGAGGAAACAACAGAAGATGTTTGGAGAACCTCGAAGCATTGATTTCTTGGGATGGGGCAGGGTGTCTCTCTATCTGTGTTTATTTTCCCAGTCGTTTCTGTTTGAGTTCTCCCAAGTTCAGATCTGTATGGGTAGTGAAATTTCCTTGAGTGCTGAAGCTAAGTCTGTGTCTGGAGGAGCCCATTTTACGAAGTAGCTCAATCATGCAATGGTGTCGTGAATGGGGAGGAGCTAGACATGGGAGGAGAGGAAGTGGGGGTCAGAGATGCAAGAACTGAAGCACCCCTCCTTTCTGAGCAGGGATTTTCTGTTGGGTGACAAAGGGTGGAGGAGCCCAAAGGTAAAGAGAACTGTGACGGGAAGCCACAGGCAGCATCTGTAGGTTCTACACTCAACAGCTGGGGAAGATGGCAGAGTGGGATAGCATGGTTACACGTTACAAATCACAGCATAAATAGCACTTGTTGAGGATACAATCAGGTTGGGAGCATGAGGAATGGCCATTTCATTAAGTCATTGCATCAGATGATTGAAGAATGCAGCCTTCTGGGGACAGCATGTGTGTCACTTTGGGATCTCTTGAAAGCAGAAGCTGAAGTGGGCAGTGGGAGAGACAGTTGACTTGAAAGGTGGTCTCAGGAGGCTGGAGAGAGGGAGTAACAAGTATGAGATGGGGAAGAGGAAGACAATATGCCGATACTGTATTATGGTCACTGTTGGGTACCATAATATATGGGTGGGCAAGGGGCCTCTGTTCTGCTAGAACCTCCACGGTTCTGCTGAAAGACAAGAAACTGCTATCTGCTCTTGGTCGAGGGTTGTTTTGGGGGCCTGAACTCCCCTACATTCCTGGGCTGCACTTTCAGCTGGCCCAGCGGTGTTCCCAGGGGCTGGGACAAAATGCAGAAAGATCCGAAGCATCTTCCTGGTATGGAAGGCTGTTGGTGCATCATGAGCCAGGGGTACACAAATCTGTCCACCTCGTCTGTAGCTGTAATCAGAGGGTGGCCGGGGGGTATGATGCTGAGCACCAGAGGTGTCCTCTACAGCTACCATTTCCTCAGAATAATCATTATGTGTCAAACACTGCGCTGAGACATAGCATGTACATTTTCTCATTTAGCCATACAGCTCCCCATGAAGCGATGTCATGAGCCTGCATTTCATAGCAGATATGGAGCAAATAATGTGCTCAAGAAACAATATGCCCAAAGCCCAGGATTACATACGGCTGACAGGATTCTTACCCTGGCTTTTGTGGCCTGTGTACCTAGTTCTATTATTCTTCATGCTCCCTCAGTGGCTCTAAACTTGGCCTTCCATCTTGCTGTTTCTTGGAATACCTCACCTCACCCCCCCCCCCCCGCCCTTTGCTCTTTGTACTGCAGCATGTCTGCAAGTTTTGGCAAATATATACATCCTTGTAACTCCCATCAACACCATGATCAATATATAGAATAATTCTATCATCCTCAAAACTCCCCTTTTGCAGTAAACCCTTTCCCCATTTCTAGCTTCTGGCAATCACTAATTTCTTTTGTTTCCCTGTAGTTCGGACTTGGCAAGGATGTCATGTAAGTGGGAACATACCATTTATAGCCTTTTAAGTCTGGTTTCTTTCGTTTAACATGATGCATTTGAGAATCAGTCCATTGTGGTGTCGGTAGCTCATTCCCATTACTGAGTAGTATTCCATTGTTTGGCTATACCATAGTTTGTTTCTCCATCCTTAGTTGAGGGAAATTTGAGTTATTTCCAGTGTTTGGTGATTACAGAGAAGCTGCTATAAGCATTTGCATAGAGGTATTTGTATGAACAAAGGGTTTTCATTTCACTTGGGTAAATATCTAGCAGTCAGATCACTGACTCTTATTTTAAGTGTATGTTTAACTTTTTAAGAAGTTGCCAAACTATTTTAAATACTGACTTTACTTCTTTGCATTCTCACTGTTAATCGCTCCATATTCTCACTAGTACTTGATATTAAAAGTATTTTTTAGCCATCCTAATAGGTTTTTAGTGTTATATCACTGTAGTTTTTAATGCATTTCCCTAGTTACAAATGATGCTGAACATCTTTTCATGTTTTTACTTGTATCTATATATCTTCCTTGGTGAAATGTCTGTTCAAGTCTTTTGCCCATATGTTTTATTGGGTTATTTGCTTTCTTCTTATTGAATTTTGAGAGATCTTTCTATATTATGTATGTTTTCTATATTATGTATTTTTTAAAAAAAATCAGTTGTGTGTATTGCAAATATTTTCTTACAATATATGGCTAGTCTTTTCATTCTCTTAATAGTTTGAAATACTTTGTAAAGTAGTTCTTAATATTTCTGGAGTCCAATTTGTCATTTTTAAATTCTTAAAAATTTTTATTTTTAATTTAAATTCCATTTTATTAACATATAGTGTATTATTAGTTTCAGAAGTAGAATTTAGTGATTTGTCTGTTGCATATAATGGTGCTCATCACATCATGTGTCCTCCTTAATGCTCATCACCCAGTTACCCCATTTCCCACCTACTTCCTCTCCAGCAGCCATCAGTTTGTTTCCTAGCATTAAGAGCTTCTAATGGTTTGTCTCCCTCTGTTTTCATAGGCAACCTACTGATTGGGAGAAGATATTTGCAAATGACTTATCAGATAAAGAGCTAGTGTCCAAAATCTATAAAGAACTTATCAAACTCAACACCCAAAGAACAAAAAATCCAGTCATGCAATGGGCAGAAGACATGAATAGACATTTCTCCAAAGAAGACATACAAATGGCCAATAGACACATGAAAAAATGTTCAACATCAGTTGGCATCAAGGAGATACAAATCAAAATCACAATGAGATATCACCTCACACCAACAGGATGACTAAAAATAACAAGTCAAGAAACAACAGATGTTGTCATGGATGTGGAGAAGGGGGAGCCCTCTTACACTGTTGGTGGGAATGCAAACTAGTGCAGCCATTCTGGAAAACCGTGTGGAGTTTCTTCAAAAAGTTGAAAATTGAGCTACCCTATGACCCAGTAATTGTACTACTAGGGATTTATCTGAAGGATACAAACATAGTGATTCATAGGGGCACATGAACCACAGTGTTTATAGTTGCGATGTCCACAATAGCCAAACTGTGGAAGGAGCCACGATGTCTATTGACAGATGAATGGATGAAGAAGATGTGGTATACAGATTCAATGGAATATTACTCAAACATGAAAAGGAATACAATCTTGCCATTTGCAATGATGTAGATGGAACTAGAGGGTATTATGCTAAGTGAAATAAGTCAGAGAAAGATAAATACCATATGATTTCAATCACATATATAATTTAAGAAACAAAACAGATGAACACAGGGAAAGGGAAGGGAAATAAAATAAGACAATTTGTCATTTTTAAAAATTGTTTGTCCTCTTGCTGTCATGCCTAAAAGTCTTTGGTTATTCCCAGTCAGAAAGATTTTCTCCTCATTTCGTCTGTAAGTTTTGTGATTTTAGGTTTTATTGGAGGTATATGATCCATTTGAGTTAATTTTTATGAGGTACAAGGTGTAGATCAAGATACTTTAAAAAAAAAAAAAAAAAGGATAGCTCAGTGTTCCAGCTCATCTGTTGAAAAGATTATCCTTTCACTATTGAATAGCTTTAATACCTTTATTGAAAATCAATTGACCGTGTCAGTGTGAGTCTGTTTCATGCATTCTACTGTATTCCCTTGATTTACATGCTTATTATTTCTCCAATACATTGTCTTAATTACTATAGCTTTATAAAAAAAATCTTTCTTTTTTAAAGATTATTTTTGCTATTATAATGCTATTTTATTTTGCCTTTTCTTTCTTTTTTTTTTTTTTTAAAGATTTTATCCATTTATTCATGAGACACAGAGAGAGGCAGAGACACACGCAGAGGGAGAAGCAGGCTCCTTGCAGGGAGCCCAATGTGGGACTTGATCCCAGAACCCCGGGGTCACACCCTGAGCCGACGGCAGACTTTCAACCACTGAGCCACGAGCCACCCCTTATCTTGGTTTTTCATATACGTCTTAGAATCAGCTTAATTATTTCCAAAACAACAACAACAACAACCCAATTCTGCTGGACTTTGATTTAAATTCTAGTGAATCTATAGGACATTTTTTTGGGAAAACCGACATCTTAACAATTTTCCCCTTATTTTATTACTTATTGGTCATTACATAGAGGTACTGAACAAAAGCAACATAGTGAAAGGAAGACATGTTTATATAAGTGTGACTGCTAGATTGTTAGAAAATTGTGAACACTTCTATTTTCCAGGTTTACATATAACATAAGTATCCACAAAATAATTCAACCTTGTGTTGCTGGCTAGGAGAAGGAAATAGTGTCTGTTGCTCAGGAGAAAACGATTATATTTGAGTTTTGCTATTGCCCCCTCTAACTTTGCTAGTTTCCCCTCCAGTGTGACTGAGATATCCGTATCTGCCGAATATAAGTTCTATATTGTCTGTAAGTCTTTATGGAAACCAGTGAGTGGTTAAAAAAACCATTACTTCTTAAAATATGTTTTCAAAGTGAAACATTCCCTACTGCTAAAACCACAAATTGGGACACTTATAGGAAGCAAATGTAGTTTATTGTTAATTCAGAAAAGGTACAACAGGCAAATAGACGATCTTTAATGTAGGTCTCTGGCATTGAATATTTCAGAATTACTTAAATCTTTGTGTTTTTCAGTGGTAATTCTAATTTTGGAAATTTTCTAAATGTCTGTGCATAGTGTTTAATTGATAACTGAAAAAAGTCTAGATGTTTCTGATACAGGAGGAGAGGCTCTCTTCAACATGGGTAACTTAGATTCTGTTACCTTCACCTCTGGGTGTTAGGCCTCCTTCCTGTTGTTCATGCCCCAAATTCAACTTTCAAACATTGCTGCTTGCCTCCTCAGTGTTTTAATCTTCCCCAGCCTATTGCTGGCTTCTTGGCAGAATGTCAGCCCTGTCCAGGCAGGACGTCAGACCAGTCCAGATTCAACTAGCTTGATCGAAGAAACAAGCCAGTGCAAAACAGCAAGATCCTCGTTAATCTTAATTAACAGTTCCAAACAGAGTTGCACAACAAGGTCATTTTCCCTAAATGAATTATTAGAGATAATATAAGAAGTAGGCTTCTCCAAGCAGTATTTTTCAACCCCAGGAGTTGGCAAAAACTATCCCAGAGAATTTCTCTCTTTCTGAGAATGGTTCACTCTTAAAAAGTTGAGGTGAATATTCCCTTGAAAACATTGCAGTCATGGTCTGTACCTGTTCCTCCTCTCTTTTCCCTAAGATTCAAGTGGCAAAGTTCAAAGCTTTTCAAAGAACGCTATACAGTGATATTTCCTCACCTGGGAAAAAATGGTTAGAAAAATCCAGACCAGAAAACCATATCTCCTTATAAATTGAGAATACCAATGTCTTCCAAAGAACTCTAAAAAAACTTCTCTAGATGTCCACTTGCTGTTCCATTTTATTGACTCCTTTGCTTATTAAAAATTAATTGGACACATTTTTCATAAATTAGAGCCTGTATTTTCTTTCATTTATTTTGTCTTTTGCTTGCTCATATGTGATTATCTTATTATCTCCAAAAGCAAACAATATTGTTTCCATGAAAAGACTTTAATTTATGATGAAATGTATAGAGAATGGTGTTTTTCTAAGCATCTGAGATCCTACCTTTATCAAGTTGTTATCTAAACACCCAAATAATATTATTGATTAAAATATGCTAAAAAGTTTAACTTGGACGCATAAATATAAATGTCAGAGTACACTGACAGTTTTTCAAACTTCTCGACAAACTCTTGAAGTATTTGTAAGTAAATATAAGCATGCATGTAAGTATTTGTAAGTAAATACAAATATGCATGAACATTGTCAGTTTCCTTGGCAAGTCTTACATCCTAGTGTCTTACATCCTAGTGAAGAGATAAAAGCACTTAGCTTTAAAGTTTATCTAAGAAACTCAGTTAGATTCAAAGTTACTGTAACAATTCTTGTGAAAAATCAAAACACTGCCAAAAGCAGCTGAAGCCGCTGACCTGGCAGCCTGAATCTGAATGAGGCATGCACTAAAAGCTGTAGGGGTTGAACTAAACATATGGTATCGGATTACTATTAATCTGGAGAAACAGACCATCAGCAAATTGAGAAAAGAATCTCTTATTGCAGTGATTTGTCAAGGCTTTGAGTTTTCATCCTCATTCTTCCTTTCTGATTTGTCTTTTGGAGCTTGGTGTATTGTCATGTAGGGGTAATGGTTTTCATAATGAATAGATTTCCCCTGCAATACTTGTACACATGTCCTCACCAATAAACTGTCGATTTCAAATCGACACTGACATATATGCACATTCATGTATACATATTTGTATTGGTAGATGCTACTCTAGCTATATATTTACAATATTATATATATAAAATATATGTATGTATGTGTGATGTATTGAAGACATTATGTATTTAAAACCAAGTATTCTTTCTAAATTTTTAACTTCATGTGTAACTTATTAAATAATTTGCTCAAGGTGACACAATATGCAAACAATAAGATGGTGTGTAGGCTTAGACATAGTTTGGTGATAATGGTTGTTTCATTGTGCAGATCGCTTCACCAATCAATGCATGAGTAGAACAAGTTGATTGTTTTGTCTTTGGCCTTTCAGAGACATTAGTTGCAACTATTTGAATAAGTTTTTGAGATATATGAATATATAAAGATATGAGGAGAAAAATAACAGTTTCTTATCCTGATTTTGGCATAACATGTCTTAGAAAAGGAGAAAAGTGGCTACATTTTGTTAGGAACAAAATAATCTGATAGCTAATGACATAAAAAAAAAAAAACAAACCAAACTAAACCAGCAAATAAATTTGTCTCAACACATTCAAAGATTAATTCAACCAAAGTGAGTTCAATTAGTAGCTCTACAGAAATAGTTTTATTTACATGTGCTATATTAACTTGATAATATGTGTGCATTCACTAAGCTGTCAAAGTGCCCAATATTTAAATATTATATACCTTGTCATGTTATGTTGACACACATCGTCTTGTGCATGTATTCTTCATTAGTTC